>NC_140084.1:29493255-29609419 GCF_964194135.1 Talpa europaea
AGCATTATCGCCATTAATGCTGTTTCGCAGAAAGTTATAGCACCTGAATTTTTCATCATATCCAGTAACTTTTAGAGTCAGCTGTGTGAACTGTGTGTATTTCACTCAGTTTCCACGGCAGAATAACATAGAAGGTGCTAGTGTCACTTACTTTGAACTCAGTGTTAGTGCATTTTCCATTGAGATTTAGCTTTACTGGCAGTAGTGCTATTTTGCATGCAGTTAAAGCTCTATGATTTTCCTTATATCCAGTGAATATTCAGAGTTCAATTGGGAACTATGTCTATTTTACTCAGTTTTCCAAGCAGAATCACATTTTAGTAGCACTAGTTTCTGAACTTTGAACTGTGATTGTTACTCCAGTTTCCGTGGAGAGTCATCCTTACAGAGAGTAGTGCTGTTTTGCAGGCAGTTACAGCACTTGGTATTTTCCTCATATCCAGTGACTTTCCAGAGTCTGAAATAGGAACTGTGTGTATTTCACTCAGTTCCCAGGGGGAAATCACAGAGGTGTTGCTCTTTTCACTACACTTTCCACTCTGCTTGTCTCTGCAGTTTCCATTGTGATTCAGCATTTCCGTCATTAATGCTGTTGTGCAGGCAGTAAAAGCATCTTAGATTTTCATCACATCCAGTAACTTTTTGAGTCCGATTTGTGAACTGTGTGTATTTCACTCAGTTTCCAAGGCAAAATAACATAAAAGGTGCTATTGTCACTTACTTTGTACTCTGAGTGTTTTGAAGTGTCCATTGAGATTCAGCTTTACTGGCTGTAGTGCCATTGTGTAGGCAGTTAGAGCTCCTATGATTTTCATTATATCCAGTGAATTTTCAAGTACCCATTTGGAATTATGTCTATTTTACTCAGTTTTCCAGGAGGAATCACATTTTAGTAGCACTAGTTTCTAAACTTTGAGCTGTGATTGTGCAGTTTCTGCGGAGAGTCAGCCTTACTGGCTGTAAAGACAGTTTGCAGGCAGATACAGCACTTGGGATTTTCCTCATATCCAGTCACTTTCAAGAGTCCACTTTCAAACTGTGTGTATTTCATTCAGTTTCCAGGGCCAAATCACACAGGCTTTGCTATTCTCACTACACTAACAACTCTGATCGTCTGTGCAGTTTCCATTATGATTCAGAATTTCCACCATTATTGCTGTTTTGCAGACAGTTACAGCACCTGAGTTTTTTTCATCGTTTCCAGTAACTTTTCGAGTCCACTTTGTGAAATACAGAGTGTATTTCACTCTGTTTCCAATGCAGAATAACATAAAAAGGTGCTATCGTCACTTACTTTGAACTCTGAGTGTCAGTGCAGTTTCCATGGTGATTCAGCATTACCGCCATGAGTGCTGTTTTGCAGGCAGTTAGAGCACCTGAGATTTTCGTCATCTCAAGTCACTTTTAAAGTCCGCTTTGTGAACTGTGTGTATTTCACTCAATTTCCAGTGCAGAAGAACATAGGAGTTCCTCTTTTCACTCCACTTTGAACTCTGTGTGTTACTGCAGTTTCCATTGAGATTCAGCATCACTGGCAGTAGTGCCGTTCTGCAGGGAGTTAGAGCGCCTAAGTTTTTTCTTATCTCCAGTGAATTTTCAGAGTCCCAATTGGGAACTATGAGTATTTTACTCAGATTGCAAGGCGGAATCATATTTTGTAACACTTGTCACTAAACTTTGAACTGTGAATCTGAGTGCAGTCTCCATGTTGCGTCACCATTACCAGATATAGTAAAATCATAGGAGCTCTAAGTGCCTACACAATAGCATTACTGCCAATAAAGCTGAATCTCAATGGAAACTTCACAAACACTCAGAGTTCAAAGTCAGTGACAATAGCACCTTATATATTATTCTGCCTGGGAAACTGACTCTAAAATTTACTGGATATGATGAAAACTCAGGTGCTCTTACTGCCTGGGAAACAGCATTAACTGCAGATACACTGAATCACAACGGAAACTGCACAGACAAGAAGAGTTCAAAGTGCAGTGAAAAGAGCAACACCTGTGTGATTCCTCCCTGGAAATTGAATGAAATACACATAGTTCCCAAAGAGGACTCTTGAGTGTCACTTGATATGAGGAAAATCCCAATAGCTGTAAATGCATGCAAAACGGCACTACTGTCAGTAAGGCTGAGTCTCTACGGAAAATTCATAGGAGCTCTAAGTGCCTACACAACAGCACTACTGCCAGTAAAACTGAATCTCAATGGAAACTTTACAAACACTCAGAGTTCAAAGTCAGTGACAATAGCACCTTACATGTTATTCTGCCTTGAAAAAGGAGTGAAATACACACAGTTCACAAAGCAGACTTTAAAAGTTACTGCATATGACAAAAAGCTCAGGAGCTGCAACTGCCTGCAAAACAGCATAAATGGCAGAAATGATGAATCACTAAGGAACCTGCACAGACAAGCAGAGTTCAAAGTGTAGCGAAAAGAGCAGCACCTGTATGATTCGGCCCTATCTCTGAAACTGTGTATTCCAGTGGTTCTATTCCATTAACAGCACCTGTCACTACACATACATTGTAATTGTTTTTTTTTTGTTGTTGTTGTTGTTTGGTAATTTGCTTTCAATCTTTAGAAAACTGTATTGTAGGGTTCCTGCACATGGTATCATATGCTTAGATTTGCTTCATGACTGTAGTGACTTCACACATCTGCAAACAGGCGTTTATCTGGATGTCACGTGGATGGCAGGTGGATTGCACGTGGATGGCAAGTGGAAGGCACGTGGACGGCATGTGGTTGTCAGGGGGACAACAGCAAGTGGAAGGCAAGTAGACGGCAGGTGGACAGCAGATGGACGGCAGGTGGCCATAATGCTGAATCACAAAAGAATCTGCACAGACAAGCAGAGTTCAAAGTGGAGTGAAAAGAGCAACACCTGAGTGATTCCTCCCTGGAAACTGAGTGAAATACATACAATTCCCAAAGAGGACTGTTGAAAGTCACTGAATATGAGGAAAATCCAAAGTGCTGTAACTGCCTGCGAAACGTCTCTACAGCTGGAAAGGCAGACTCTCCACGGAACGGCATTAACACTCAAAGTTCAGAGTTTAGTGACAAGTGCTACTAAACTGTGAATCCGCCTTGGAAACTGAGTAAAATAGTTCCCAATTGGTACTTTGAAGATATACTGGATATAAGGATAACGTAGGTACTCTAACTGCCTACAAAGCAGCACTACTGCCAGTAATGCTGAATCTCAATGGAAACTACACTAACACTCAGAGTTCAAAGTAAGTAACGATAGCAACTTTTATGTTATTCTGCATTGGAAACTGAGTGGAATACACACAGTTCACAAAGCTGACTCTAAAAGTTACTGCATATGATGAAAAACTCAGGTGCTGTTATGTTACTACCTGCAAAACAGCATTAATGGCAGAAATGCTGAATCACAATGCAAACTGGACAGACAAGCAGAGTTGAAAGTGTATCGAAAAGGTTTTGACCTTTGTCATTCGGCCCTGGAAACTGAGTGAAATACACACAGCTCCTATTTCCGAGTCTGGAATGTCACTGGGTATGAGGAAAATCCCAAGTGCTGTAACTGCCTGCAAAACAGCACTACTGTCTGTAAGGCTGACTCTCCACGGAAACTGCACTAACATTCAGAGTTCAAATTTAGAGACTAGTGCTACACAAATGTGATTCCGCCTGGAAAACTGCATAAAATAGTCATTGTTCCCAATAGGGACTCTGAAAATTCACTGGATATTAAGAAAAACTTAGGAGCACTAACTGCCTACAAAACAGCACTCCTGCCAGTAAAGCTGAATCACAAACAGCACAAACACTCAGAGTCAAAGTACGTGACAAGAGCAACTGCTATGTTATTCTGCCTTGGAAACTGAGTGAAATACCCACAGTTCACAAAGCGGACTTTAAAAGTTACTGCATATGAGGAAAATCTCAGATGTAACTGCCTGCAGAACAGCGCTAATGGTGATAATGCTGAATCACAAAAGAATCTGCACAGACAAGCTGCGTTCAAACTGTAGTGAAAAGAGCAACACCTGTGGGATTCCTCCCTAGAAACGGAGTGAAATACACACAGTTCCAAATGCATACTCTTGAAAGTCACTGGAGATAAGAAAAAACTTAGGTGCTCTAACTACCTACAGAATGGCACCACTGCCAGTGATGCTGAATCTCAATGGACACCGCAGTAATACACAGAGTTCAAAGTGGAGTGAAAAGAGCAACTCCTATATTTTTCTGCACTGGAAACTGAGTGAAATATACAGAGTTCACACAGCGGACTTTAAAAGTGACTGGGGATGTTGAAATCTCAGGTGCTCTGCCTGCAAAACAGCAATAATGGCAGTAATGCTCAATCAACATGGAAACTGTACTAACTAGCAGAGTTCAAAGTGGAGTGAAAAGAGCAACACCTAGTGATTCTGCCCTAGAAACTGAGTGAAATAAACACAGTTCCAATGGGGACTCTTGAAGGTCACTGGATGTGAGGGAAATCCCAAGTGCTGTAACTGCCTGTTAAGGGCACTTAGGCCGGTAATGGTGACTCAACATGGAAATGACTTCAGACTCACAGTTCGAAGTCCAGTTGCAAGTGCTACAAAGTGTGATTCCGCCTTGCAATCTGAGTAAAACACTCAGAATTCCCAACTGGGACTCTGAAAATTCACTGGAGATAAGAAAAAACTTAGGCGCTCTAACTCCCTGCAGAACGGCACTACTGCCAGTGATGCTGAATCTCAATGGAAACTGCAGTAACACACAGAGTTCAAAGTGGAGTGAAAAGAGGAACTCCTATGTTCTTCTGCACTGGAAACTGAGTGAAATACACATAGTTCACACAGCGGACTTTAAAAGTTACTGGAGATGACGAAAATCTCAGGTGCTCTAACTGCCTGCAAAACAGCACTCATGGCGGTAATGCTGAATCACCATGGAAACTGCACTAACTAGCAGAGTTCAAAGTGGAGTGAGCCCTGCAACACCCAGTGATACTGCCCTGGAAACTGAGTGAAATAAACACTGTTCCCAATGAGGACTCTTGAAAGTCACTGGATGTGAGTGAAATCCCAAGTGCTGTAACTGCCTGCAAAATGCCACTATGGACGGTAATGGTGAATCAACATAAAACTGCACTCAGACTCACAGTTCAAAGTTCGGTTGTTAGTGCTACAAAATGTGATTCCGCCTAGCAATCTGAGTACACACTCTGAGTTCCCAACTGGGACTCTAAAAATTCACTGGAGATAAGAAAAAATTTAGGCTCTCTAACTCCCTACAGAACAGCACCACTGCCAGTGATGCTAAAACTCAGTGGAAACTCCAGAAACACACAGAGTTCAAAGTGGAGAAAAAGAGCAACTCCTATGTTCTTCTGCACTGGGAACTGAGTGAAATACACACAGTTCACAAAACGGACTTTATTTTTTTATTTTTTATAATAAATTTTATTTTATATTCCCCAAACAATTGCAATCCCCTTATTTTGACCCAACCTCTCCCCTCCCCGCCCCCACATCCAATAGAGTGTTTCTGGTTCATAGTTGTTTGTTGATTTCGATTTTCACTTTCTTATATTTATTCATTTTACTGGTCCCTTATTTAAGTCTTCTAGATTCCTGCTATGAGAGAGACCATCCGGTATTTTTATTTTTATTTCTGGCTTATTTCACTGAGCATGATCCCGTCCAGCGTCATCCATGTTGCTGAAAATTGCATGTGTTTATCTTTTTGAATGCTGAGTAATATTCCATGGTGTATATGTACCACATCTTCTTGATCCAGTCATCTATTTTTGGGCATTTGGGTTGTTTCCAAAGCTTAGTTATTGTAAATAGTGCTGCTATAAACATAGGGGTGCAGGTGCTCTTTGGAATTGATGTTTCTGTGTCCTTTGGGTAAATACCTAGGAGTGGAATTGCAGGATCATATGGAAGCTCCATCTTTAGCAGGTTGAGGAATCTCCACACAGCTCTCCATAGTGTTTGGACCAGTTTGCACTCCCACCAGCAGAGCAGGAGAGTTCCTTTTCTCCACATCCTCGCCAACATATGTTGTTGCTAGTTTTTTTTTTTTTAATATGTGCCATTCTCACTGGTGTGAGATGGTATCTCATGGTAGTTTGATTTGCATTTCCCTGATTACAAGTGATGTTGAACATTTTTTCATATACCTGTTGGCCATTTGCATTTCCTCTTCAGAGAAGTTTCTTTTCAGCTCTTCTGCCCATTTTTTGACTGGATTATTTTCCTTGTTTTTGTTGAGTCTCATCAGCTCTTTATAGATTTTTGTGATCAGTCTTTTATCATTAGTGTTGTGTGCAAAAATGTTCTCCCAGTCGTTGGGGTTTCTTCTTGTTTTTGTTATTGTCTCTTTTGCTGTGCAGAAGCTCTTTAATTTAATTTAGTTCCAGCTGTTGATCTTTGCCTTCACTATCACTGCTTTGGTGATGTGTCTGTAAAGATGTCCTTGATGTGCATATCACGTAGTGTTTTGCTCTCTTTCCTTCTATGTGTTTTGTGATTTCAGGTCTTATGTCTAGTTCCATAATCCATTTTGGGTTGTTTTTTGTGTATGGTGTGAGGTAGTAGTCAAGCTTCATTCTTTTGCATGTAGCGACCCAGTTTGTTCCCAGCATTGAACAAACTTTCTTTGCTCAAATGCATATTCTTTGCTCCTTTGTCAAAGATTAGTTGACCATAAATGTGGGTTTATTTCTGGATTTTCTATTTGATTCCTTTGGTCTGTGTGTCTGTTCTTGTTCCAATACCATGCAGTGTTGATGATTATGGCTTTGCAGTATAGTTTGAAGTCTGGGAGTGTGATGCCTCCATTCCCTTCTCTTTTTTTTTTTTTCAGGAGAGCTTTGGCTATTCGGGGTTTTAGGTGATTCCATATGAATTTCATCAATAATTGTTCTATTTCTTTGAAGAATGACATTAAAATTTTTATTGGAATAGCATTGAATCTGTATATTGCTTTTGGTAGATTGGCCATTTTAATAATGTTTATTCTTCCAATCCATGAGCAGGGGATGTATTTCCATTACTTTGTGTCTTCTTCTATTTCTTTTAATGTGTTTTATAGTTTTCTTTGTATAGGTCCTTAACCTCTTTTGTTAGATTTATTCCCAAGTATTTGAATTT
Source organism: Talpa europaea (assembly GCF_964194135.1). Lineage (NCBI taxonomy): Eukaryota > Metazoa > Chordata > Mammalia > Eulipotyphla > Talpidae > Talpa > Talpa europaea. Next base: position 29,500,395 of record NC_140084.1, read on the forward strand.
TTTTGTTTCGATAATAAAAGGGAAGTTTTTTTTTTCTGATTTCTTCTTCTTCAGATTTATTGTTTGTGTATTGGAAGGCTACTTACTTTTGCGTGTTGATTTTGTATCCTGCCACTTTACTGAACTGATTGATGAGTTGAATTAGTTTTTCTGTGGAGTACCTGGAGTTCTCTATGTATATTTTCATATCATCTGAAAATAGTGATAGTTTGACTTCTTTTGCTATTTGGATTCCTTCTATGTCTTTCTCTTGTTTTATTGCTCTGAAAAGGACTTCCTGTATTATACTGAAAAGCAGTGGTAAGAGTGAATATCCTTGTCTTGTCCCAGATTTAAATTGATATGCTTTCAGCTTTTCACCATTGAGAATAATACTAGCTGTTGGCTTCTCATATATGGCCTTTATGATGTTGAGATATGTTCCTTTTATCCCAAGAATTTCAAGCCACGTTCGCCTCTTGTCTGTGCCTTACAGGGGGTACACTCCATGACAGTGACCCAGCCCCTCCATCTATGGTATCTTCAGGCGCACGGCCTGCCCCTGGGGGTGTGAGTGCGAGAGGAGGGTGCAGGTGTCCCCCAGGGGGAATATTTACCGTTCCTCCAAGGGGGAAGAGGGTCCCATTCCCCTATGGGGGAAGAGGGACCCGTTTCCCCATGGGGGAAGAGGGTCCCGTTTCCCATGGGGGTAGAGGTCCCCCTACCCCCAAAGGGGCTGAGGGCCCCCAAACCTCCACATCAGCGCCCCCTAGCGTCGCCCCGGAGAAATGCACATTAGCGAATGGGCAGTCAGGTGGGCAGGGTTAGGCTCCAGCCGGGGTCGGAGCCTGGGGAACATCAGCGCTGCTGGGCCAGGTGAGGACACTTCCCCGTTGAGTGACACCGGGTTGCCCGAGGCTTTCCGCGTCAGAAGTCTGTCTGCAGTTTGGGAGAAGGCTGCAGTTGCCACTTGACTGTGGCTTACAGGGGGTGCCCTCCCAGACAGTGACTGCGCTCTTCCGTCTAGGGAGTCTAGGTGCACAAGCCTGCACCTTGGGGTGGTAGTGCGAGAGGACGGTGCAGGTGTCCCCAGGGGGAAGAGGGTCCCGTTCCCAAAACAGGCTTGTGGTTCCTGGACCTTATAGGGGGCTTAGGACACACCAACCCCGTGGGTGCAGAGGGGCCCCTACCGCAAGGGGACTGATGGTCCACAAACCCTCTCATGAGCGTCCCCTAGCGGAAACTCTGAGAAATGCAACTTAACGCAGAGTTGGGTGGGCGGGGTCAGGCTCGCTGCTGGGCCAGGTGAGGAATCATGCCCTTTGAGTGGTGCAGGGTTGCCCAGGGCTTTCTGCGCCCGCCTGTCTGCCTACAGTTTTGGAAGAGTCCGCGGTCGCAGCTTGTCTGTGGATAACAGGGGGTGTCCTCCCTGACAGTGACCCCGCCCCTCCGTCTAGGGCGTCTTCAGGAACACGACCTGCCCCTGGGGTTGTGAGTGCGAGAAGAGGGTGCAGGTGTGCCCTGGGGGGCAGATTCACCGTTCCCCCAAGGGGAAAGAGGGCCCGTTCCCCCATGGGGGAAGAGGGTCCTGTTTCCCCATGGGGGTAGTTGTCCCCCTCCCAGTGGGGGCTGAGAATCCCCGAACACCCTAACAGGCGCCCCCTAGCGGCGGCCGTGAGAAATGCACCTTTGCACATGCAGAGTCCAGTGGGCGGGGTCAGGCTCCGCCTTGGGGCAGAGCCAAGGGCTCATCGCGCTCTGGGCCAGGTGAGTGATCTTCCCCTTTGAGTGGGACTGGGTTGCCCAGGGCTTTCAGCGCCGGGCTCTCTGACAGCAGTTTTGGAAGCGGCCACAGTCGCCACTTGTCTGTGGCTCACAGGGGGTACCCTCCCTGACAGTGACCCCGCCTATCCGTCTAGGGCGTCTTGGGGCGCAGGCGTGCCCCTGGGAGAGGTAGTGCAAGAGGAGGGTGCAGATGTGCCCCGGAGGGCAGATTTACCATTCCCTCAAGGGGGAAGGGGGCTCCATTCCTCCATTTGAGAAGAAGGTCCCGTTTTCCCATGGGGGTAGAGGTCCCCCTAACCCCGTGGGTGCAGAGGGGCCCCTACCCACAAGGGGACTTATGGTCCACGAACCACCTCATTGGCCCCCCATAGCGGCGGCCCTGAGAAAGGCACCTTTGCACATGCAGCGTCCGTTTGGAGGGGACAGACTCTGGCCTTGGGCGGAGCCATGGGCTCATTGTTCTCAGGGCCAGGTGTGGACTCTTCCCCTTTGAGTGGGGCTGGGTAGCCCGGGGCTTTCCGCGCCGGCCTGTCTGTCTGCAGTTTTGGAAGCAGCCGCGGTCGCCACTTCTCTTTGGCTCAAAGGGGGTGCCCTCCCTGACAGTGACTCCAGCCCTCCATCTAGGGAGTCTTGGTGTGCATGCTTTCCCCTGAGGGTGGTAGTGCGAGAGGAGGGTGCAGGTGTCCCCCAGGGGGAAGAGAGCCCCGTTCCTAAAACGGGCTTGAGGTCGCTGGACCCTGTAGGGGACTTTGGACCCGGTACCCCCGTGGGAACAGAGGGGCCCCTACACGCAAGGGAACTGATGGTCCGCAAACCACCTCACCAGCGATTCCTAGCGGCGGCCCTGAGAAATGAAAATTTACGCATGCAGAGTCGGTTGGGCGAGGTCAGGCTCTGGACGGGGGCAGAGACTGGGGCTCATCATCGCGGCTGGACCAGGTGAGGACTCCACCCATTTGAGTGGTGCTGGGTTGCCCGGGTCTTTCCGCGCTGGTCTGTCTGCCTGCAGTTTTGGAAGAGGCCACGGTCGCCTCTTGCCTATGGCTTGCAGGGGGTGTCCAACCCTGACAGTGACCCCACCCCTCCGGCTAGGGCATCATCGGGCACACAGCTTGGCCCTGGGGATGTGAGTGTGAGAATAGGTTGCAGGTGTGTCCAGGGGGCAGATTTATCGGTCCCCAAAGAGGAACGAGGGACACGTTATCCATGGGGGAACAGGTTCCCGTTTCCCCATGGGGGTTAAGGTCCCCTACCCAGTGGGGGCTGAAGGTCCCGAAACCCCCCTTAACAGCGTCCACTGGCGGCGTCCCTGAGAAGTGCACCTTTGTGCAGGCAGAGTGCGATGGGCGGGGTCAGGCTCCAGCTGGGCGCAGAGCCAGGGGCTCATCAGCGCTCCTGGGCCAGGTGAGGACTCTTCCCTTTGATTAGGGGGTGGGTTGCCCGGGGCTTTCAGCGCTGGCCTGTCTACCTGGAGTTTTGGAAGAGGCCGCGGTCACTGCTTGTCTGTGGCTTATAAGGGCTGTCCTCAATGACAGTGACCCCGCCCCTCCAACTAGGGCTTCTTCAGGCACACAGACTGCAGCTGGGGCTGTGAGTGCGAGAAGAGGGTCCAGGTGTGCCCCGGGGGGTAGATTTACCGTTCCCCCAAGGGGGAATAGGGCCCCATGCCCCCATGGGGGACGTGGGTCCCGTATCTCAATGGGTGTAGACGTACCCCTAACACCGTTGGGGCTGAGGGACCCCGAAACCCCTCACCAGCGCCCCCAAGCGGCGGTCCTTTGAAGTGCACCTTTGCACATACAGAGTTCGGTGGGCGGGGTCAGGCTCCGGCAGGGGGCGGAGCCAGGGGCTCATCAGCGCTGCTGGGCCAGGTGAGGACTCTTCCCCTTTGAGTGGGGCTGGGTTGCCTGGGGCTTTCTGCATCGGCATGTATGTCTGCAGTTTTGGAATCGGCCGGAGTCGCCGTTTGTCTATGGCTTAGAGGGGGTGCCCTCCCTGACAGTGACCCTGCCCCTCCATCTAGGGCGTCTTCGGGGACAGGGCCAGACACTGGGGGTGTGAGTGCGAGAAGAGGGTGCAGGTGTGCCCCGTGGGGAATAATTACCGTTACCCCAAGTGGAACTAGGGCCCATTCCCCCATGGGGGAAGAGGGTCCCTTTTCCACATGAGGGTAGAGTCCCCCCTACCCCCGTGGGTGCTGAGATCCCTGAACAACCTCACCAGTGCCCACTAGCGGCCCCCCGTAAAGAACACCTTTGAACATGCAGAGTTCTTTGGGGGGTTTAGGCTCCCGCCAGGGGCATAGGCAGGGGCTCATCAGCGCTGCTGCCCCAGGTGAGGACTCTTCCCCTTTTAGTGGGACTGGGTTGCAAGGGGCTTTCAGTGCTGGCCTGTCTGTCTGCAGTTTTGGAACAGCCGCTTGAATGTGGCTTAAAGGGGGTGTCCTCCCTGTCAGTGACCCCGCCCCTCCATCTAGGGCGTCTTGGGACACAGGCCTTCCCTTGCAGCTGGTAGTGCCAGAGGAAGGTGCAGGTGTCCCCGGGGGGAAGAGGGCCCCATTCTCAAAACGGGCTGAGGTCCCTGGACCCTGTAGGGGGCTTAGGACCCCATACCCCCGTGGGTGCAGAGGGTCCCCTACCCACAAGGGGACTGAGGGTCCACGAAACCCCACACCAGCACCCCCGAGAGGCGGCCTTGAGAAATGCAAGTTTACTCATGCAGAGTCGGGTGTGCGGGGTCAGGCTCTGGCTGGGGGCGGATCTTGTTGCTCATCATTGCTGCTGGGACCAGTGATAAATCTTCCCCTTTGAGTGTGGCTGGGTTGCCCATGGCTATACACGCCAGCCTCTTTGTCTGCAGTTTTGGAACAGGCCGCGGATTACACTTGACTGTGGCGACCAGTGGGTGTCCTCCCTGGCAGTGACCCTACCCGTCCATTTAGGTCGTCTTGAGGCGCAGGCCTGCCCTTGGGGCTGGAGTGCGAGAGGAGGGTGCAGGTGTTCCCCAGGGGGAAGAGGGACACATTCCCAAAACGAGTTGAGGTCACTGAATTCTGTATGGAGCTTGGAACGCCTTAAACGTGTGGGTGCAGAGAGTCCTCTACAGCCAAGGGGACTGAGGGTCCACGAACCCGCTCACCAGCGACCCCTAGCGGAGGCCCTGAGAAATACAACTTTACGAATGCAGAGTCGGGTGGGCCGGATCAGGCTCCGGCCGGGGGCGGAGCCTGGGGCTCATCAGCGCTGCTGGGCCAGGTGAGGACTCTTCCCCTTTGAGTGGGGCTGGATTGCCAGGGGCTTCATGCGCCGGCTTTCTGTCTGCAGTTTTGGAACTGGCCGCACTCGCCGCTTGGCTGTGGCTTACAAGGGGTTTCCTCCATGACAATGACCACGACCCTCCATGTTGGGCGTCATCGGGCGCATGCCCAGCCCCTTGGTGTGTGAGTGGGAGAAGAGGTTGCAGGTGTGCCCCGGGGGAAATATTCACCGTTCCCCCAAGGGGCAAGAGGGCCCCGTTTACCATGGGGGAAAAGGGTCTCGTTTCCCAGAGAGGTAGAGGTCCCCATAACCCCTTGGTGGCTGAGGGTCCCTGAACCGCCTCACCAGCGCCCCCTAGCAGCGGCCCTGAGAAGTGAACCTGAGCACATGCAGAGTCTGGTGGGCGGCATCAGGCTCCGGCTGGGGCCGGAGCCAGGGGCTCATATGCGCTGCTGGGCCAGGTGAGGTCTCTTCCACATGAGTGGGGCTGGGTTTCCCGTGGCTTTCCTAGCCGGCCTGTCTGTCTGCAGTTTTTGGAACAGGCCTCAGTCGCCACCTGTCTGTGGCTTACATGGGGTGTCCTCACAGTGACCCCACCCCTCCGTCTAGGGCTTCTTGGGACACAGGCCTGCCCTTGGGGCTTGTGGAGCGAGAGGAGGGTGCAGGTGACCCCAGGGAGAAGAAGTGCCCCGTTCCCAAAACGGGCTTGGGGTCCTGGACTCTGTATTGGGCTTAGGACCCCGTACCCATGTGGGATCAGAGGGGCACCAACCCCCAAGGGGACAGAGGTTCCAAAACCCCCCCCCTCACAAGCGCCCCCTAGTGGCGGCCTTAAGAAGTGCACCTTTGCACAGGCAGAGCCCGGTGGGCGGGGTCAGGCTCCGGCCGGGGGCCGAGCAGGGGCTCATCAGCGCTGCTGGTCCAGGTGCAGAATTTCCCCTTGGAGTGGTACTGGCTTGCCCCGGGATTTCCGCGCCGGCCTGTGTGCCTGCAGTTTTGGAAGAGGCTGCGGTTGCCGCTTGTCCCTGTCTTACAGGGTGTGCACTCACCTGACAGGGACCCCGGCCCTCCGTCTAGGGCGTCTGCGGGCGCATGGCCTCGCCGCTGGGGCTGTGAGTCCGAGAGGAGGGTGTAGGCTTGCCCCGGGAGGAAGATTTGGGCTTCCCCCGAGGGGAAGAGGGCCCCTTTTCCCCATGGGGGAGTAAAGGTCCTTTCCCCCATGGGTGCAGAGGTCCCAATACACACGAGGAGGCTGAGGGTCCCTGAACACCCTCACCAGCGCCCCCTAGCGGCGGCCCTAGGAAGTGCACATGTGCGCAGCCATTGTCGGGTGGGCGGGGTCAGGCTCCGGCGAGGGGCGGAGCCTGGGTCTCATCAGCGCTGCTGGGCTAGGTGCGGACTCTTTCCCATTTGAGTGGTGCTGGCTTGCCCGGGGCTTTCCGTGAAGGCCTGTGTGCCTGCAGTTTTGGAAGAGGCCGCGGTCGCCGCTTGTCCCTGGCTTACAGCGAGTGCCCTCCCCAACAGGGAACCGGCCCTCCGTCTAGGGCATCTGCGGGCGCATGTCCCAGATGCTGGGGCTGTGAGTGTGATAGGAGGGTGCAGGCGAGCCCCGGGAGGAAGGTTTGGGCTTCCGCGAAGGGGAAGAGGGCCCCGTTCCCCCATGGGGGAAGGCAATCCCGTACCCCCTTTGGAGCAGAGGTGGCCCCAGCCCAGTGGGGGCTGAGGATCCCCGAAAGCCCTCACCAGCGCCCCCTAGCGGCGGCCCTAGGAAGTGAACCTGTGCGCAGCCAGAGTCGGGTGTGGGGGTTAGGCTCCGGCCAGGGGCGCATCCTGGGACTCATAAGCACTGCTGGGCCAGGTGAGGACTCTTCCCCTTTGAGTGGTGCTGGCTTACCCGGGGCTTTCCGAGACGTCCTGTGTGCCTGCAGTTTTGGAAGAGGCCGCGGTCGCCGCTTCTCCTGGCTTACAGGGTGTGCCCTCCACTGACAGGGAACCTGGTCTCCGTCTAGGGCGTCTGCGGGCACACGGCTCTGTCACTGCAGCTGTGAGTGGGATAGGAGGATGCAGGCGTGCCCCGGGGGAAGATTTGGGCTTCCCCCAAGGGGAAGAGAGCCCAGTTACCCCATGGGGGAGGAAAGTTCCGTACCCCCATGTGTGCAGAGGTGGCCTCAACCTGGTGGGGGCAGAGTGTCCCAGAACCCCCCACCAGCGTCCCCTAGCGGCACCCTAGGTAGTGCAACAGTGCGCAGGCAGTGTCGGGTGTGCGGGTTCAGGCTCCGGCCAGGGGCGGAGCCTGGGGCTAATCAGCGCTGCTGGGCCAGGTGCGGACTCTTCCCTTTTGAGTGGTGCTGGCTTGCCCACGGGCTTTCCGCGCCGGACTGTGTGCCTGCAGGTTTGGAAGAGGCCGCGGTCGCTGCATGTCCATTGGCTTACAGTGGGTGCTCTCCCCTGACATGGACCGCGGCCCTCTCTCTAGGGCGTCTGCTGGCGCAAGGCCCCGCTGCTGGGGCTGTGAGTGCGAGAGGAGTGTGCAGGCGTGTGCCGGAGGAAGATTTGGGCTTCCGTGAAGGGGAAGAGGGCCCCGATCCCCAAGGGGAAGACAATCCCGTATCCCCATGTGTGCAGAGGTGGTCCCATCCCGGTGGCGGCTGATGATTCCCTAACCCCCTCACCACGCCCCCTAGCGGCGGCCCTAGGAACTGCACCTGTGCGCAGCCAGAATCGGGTGGGCGGTGTCAGGCTCCGTCCAGGGGCGGATCCTGGGGCTCATCAGCGCTGCTGAACAAGGGGCGGACTCTTCCCCTTTGAGTGGGGCTGGCTTGCCCGGGGCTTTCCGCGTCGCCCTGTGTGCCTGCAGTTTTGGAAGAGGCCGCGTTCGCCGCTTGTCCCTGGCTTACAGTGGGTACACTCCTCTGACAGGGACCTCGGCCCTCCGTCTAGGGCGTCTGCGGGTGAACGGCCCTGTCACTAGGGCTATGAGTGGGAGAGGAGGGTGCAGGTGTGCCCCGGAGGAAGATTTGGGCTTCCCCCAAGGGGAAGAGAGCCCTGTTCCGCCATAGGGTAGGAAAGTTCCGTACCCCCATCGGTGCAGAGGTGGCCCCAACCTCGTGTGGGCGGAGGGACCCAGAACCCCTCACCAGCGCCCCTTATCGGCGGCCCTAGGAAGTGCAACAGTGCGCAGGCAGAGTCGGATGGGCGGGTCTGGCTCCGGCCAGGGGCGGAGCCTGGGGATCTTCAGCGCTGCTGAGCCAGGTGCGGACTCTTCCCCTTTGAGTGGTGCTGGCTTGCCTGGGGCTTTCCGCGCCGGACTGTGTGCCTGCAGTTTTGGAAGAGGCTGCGGTCAACGCTTGTCCATGGCTTTCAGGGGGTGCCCTCCCCTGACAGGGGCCCCGGCCCTCCGTCTAGGTCGTCTTCGAGCGCACGGCCCCGCCACTGGGGCTATGAGTGCGAGAGGAGGGTGCAGGCGTGTGTCGGGAGGAAGATTTGGGCTTCCATGAAGGGGAAGAGGGCCCCGTTCCCCCATGGGGGAAGACAATCCCGTACCCCCATGGGTGCAGAGGTGGCCCCAGCCCCGTGGGGCTGAGGGGCCCCAATCACCGTCACCAGCGCCCCCTAGCGGCGGCCCTAGGAAGTGCACCTGTGCGCAGCCAGATTCGGGTGCGCGGGGCCACGCTCCGGACAGGGCGGAGCTTGGGGCTCATCAGCGATGCTGGGCCAGGTGAGGATCTTCCCATTTGAGTGGTGCTGGCTTGCTCGGGGCTTTCCTCGCCGGCCTGTGTGCCTGCAGTTTTGGAAAAGGCCGTGGTCGCCGCTTTTCCCTGGCTTACAGGGGGTGCCCTCCCCTGACAGGGACCCCGGCCCTCCGTCTAGGGCGTGTGCGTGCGCATGGCCCCACCACTGGGGCTGTGAATGCCAGAGGAGAGAGCATGTGTGCCCTGGGAGTATGATTTGGACTTTCCACGAGGGGAAGAGAGCCCCGTACCCCCATGGGGGAAGACAATCCCGTACCCCCATAGGTGCAGAGGTGGCCCCAGCCCCGTGGGGCTGAGGGTCCCCGAACCGCCTCAACAGCGCCCCCTAATGGCGGCCCTAGGAAGTGCACCTGTGCACAGGCATAGTCGGGTGGGCGGGGTCAGGTTCTGGCCAGGGGCGGAGCCTGGGACTCATCAGCGCTGCTGGTCTAGGTGCGGACTCTTCTCCTTAGAGTGGTGCTGGCTTGCCCGGGGCTTTCCGCGCCGGCCTGTTTGCCTGCAGTTTTGGAAGAGGCCGCGGTCGCCGCTTGTCCCTGGCTTACAGGGGGTGCCCTCCCCTGACAGGGACCCCGGCCCTCCATCTAGGGCATCTGAAGGTGCAAGGCCCAGCCGCTGGGGCTGTGAGTGCAAGACGAATGTGCAGGCGTGTTACCGGGAGGAAGATTTGGGCTTCCGCAAAGGGGAAGAGTGCCCCGTTCCCCCATGGGTGAAGACAATCCCCTACCCCAATGGGTGCAGAGGTGGCCCCAACCCCGTGGGGGCTGAGGGTCCCCGAACCCCCTCACCAGCGCCCCCAAGCGGCAGCCCTAGGAACTGCACCTGTGCGCAGGCAGAGTCGGGTGAGCAGGGTCAGGCTGCGGCCAGGGGGGAGCCTGGGGCTGATCAGCGCTGTTAGGCCAGGTGCGGACTCTTCCCCTTTGAGTCTTGCTGGCTTGCCCGGGGCTTTCCGCGCTAGCCTGTGTGCCTGCAGTTTTGGAAGTGGCCGCGGTCTCCGCTTGTCCCTGGCTTACAGGCGGTGCCCTCCCTGATCGGGAACCCGCCCCTCCGTCTAGGGCGTATGCGGGCGCACGGCACCGCCTTTGTGGCTGTGAGTGCGAGAGGAGGGTGCAGGCGTGCCCCGGGAGGAAGATTTGGGCTTCCCCTGAGGGGAAGAGGGCCCCCTTCCCCCATGGGGGAAGACAGTCATGTACCCTCATGGGTGCAGTGGTGGCCACAGCCCCATGGGTGCTGAGGGTCCCGAACCCCCTCACCAGCGCTCCCTAGCAGCGGCCCTAGGGTGTGCACCTGTGCGCAGCCAGATTCAGGTGGGCGGGGTTAGGCTCCGGCCAGCGGCAGAGCCTGGGGCTCATCAGCGCTGCTGGGCCATGTGCGGACTCTTCCTCCGTGAGTGGTGCTGGCTTGCCCGGGGCTTTCCGCGCCGGCCTGTGTGCCTGTAGTTTTTGAAGAGGCTGCGGTCGCCGCTTGTCCCTGGCTTACAGGGGGTCCCCTCCCCTGACAGGACCGCGGGTCTCCGTCTAGGGCGTCTGCGGGCGCACGGCCCCGCCGCTGAGGCTGTGAGTGCGAGAGGAGGGTGCAGGCGTGAGCCGGGATGAAGATTGGTGCTTCCCCGTAGGGGAAGAGAACCTCGTTCCCCCATGGGGGAGGAAAGTTCCGTACCCACCTGGGTGTAGAGGTCCCCCTAGCCCCGAGGGTGCTGAATGTTCCCGAACGCCCTCACCAGCGCTCCCTAGCGGCTGCCCTAGGATGTGCACCTGTGCGCAGCCAGAGTCGGGTGGGCAGGGTCAGGCTCCGGCCAGGGGCGGAGCCTGGTGCTCATCAGCGCTGCTGGGCCAGGTGCAGACTCTTCCCCTTTGAGTGGTGCTGACTTGCCCGGGGATATCCGCGCCGGCCTGTCTGCCTGCAGTTTTGGAAGAGGCTGCGGTCCCTGCTTGTCCCTGGCTTACAGGGTGTGCCCTCTCCTGACAGGCAACCTGGCACTACGTCTAGAGTGTCTGCGTGCCCACGGCCCCACCGCAGAGGCTGTTAGTGCGAGAGGCGGTTGCAGGCGTGTGCCGGGATTAAGATTTGGGCTTCAGCGAAGTGTAAGAGGGTCCCGTTCACTATGGGGGAAGACAATCCCGTACCCTCATGGGTGCACATGTGGCTCCAGCCCCGTGGGGGCTGCGGGTCCCTGAACCCCCTCACCAGTGCCCCCAAGTGGCGGCTCTAGGAAGTGCACCTGTGCGCAGCCAGAGTCGGGTGGGCGGGGTCAGGGTCCGGCCAGGGGCGGAGGCTGGGGCTCATAAGCGCTGCTGGGCCAGGTGCGGACTCTTCCCCTTTGAGTGGTGCTGGCTGCCCGGGGCTTTCTGCGCCGGCCTGTGTGCCTGTAATTTTGGAAGAGGCCGCGGTCGCCGCTTGTCCCTGGCTTACAGAAGGTGCCCCCCACTTACAGGGACCCCAGCCCTCCGTCTAGAGCGTCTCTGGGCCCATGCCCCCACCGCTGGGGTTGTGAGTGCGAGAGGAGGGAGTAGGCGTGTGCTGGGAGGAGGATTTGGGCTTCCGCGAAGGGGAAGAGGGCCCCGTTCCGCCATGGGGGAAGATAATCCAGAACACCCATGGGTGCAGAGGTGGCCCCAGCCCAGTGGGGCTTAGAGTCTCCGAACCCCATCACCAGCGCCCCCTAGCGGCGGCCCTAGGAAGTGCACCTTTGCGCAGCCAGAGTCGGGTGTGCGGGGTCAGGCTCCGGCCAGGGGCCGAGCCTGGGGCTCATCAGCGCTGCTGGGCCAGGTGCCGACTCTTCCCTTTTGAGTGGTTCTGGCTTGCCCGGGGCTTTCCGCGCTGGCCGTTGTGCCTGCAGTTTTGGAAGAGGCCGCGGTCGCCGCTTGTCCCTGGCTTACAGGGTGTTCCCTCACCTGAGAGGGACCTCGGCCCTCCGTCTAGGGCGTCTGCGGGTGCATGGCCCCACCACTGGGGCTGTGAATTCGAGAGAAGGGTACAGGCGTGCCCCGGGTGTAAGTTTTGGGCTTCCGCGAAGCGAAGAGCAACCCGTTCCACCATGGGGGAGGACAATCCCCTACCCCCAAGTGTGCAGAGGTAGCCCCAGCCTGGTGGTGGCTGAGGGTCCCCGTACCCCCTCTCCAGCGCCCCCTAGCGGCGGCCCTCATAAGTGCACCTGTGCGCTGGCAGAGTCGTGTGGGCGGGGTCAGGCTAGAGTCAGGGGCGGAACCTGGTGCTCATCAGCGCTTTGGCGGCTCCTGCTCCCCCAGAGAGCAAAATTTCCATTGTCACAATTTATCATTAATATAAGAGTGGCTGTACTATGAAAGTACATAAGTCCCTCTTCCCCTGTGTGCTGGACTGGACAGTCAATGACGGGTAAGATCAGAAAAGATTTCTAACGTCCTAAGACAGGCGCAGTCCCCAAGGGGATTTTAATGGTTCCCACCTTTTACCTATGGAAAATAACTGATGGAAAACAAGTCTGGGAAATGTTGAGACACAACCATGGCAAGTTGTTCATCATTAATAGTCTAGGTCTTGTACTGAAGGAATTCAATGATGGTGAGAGAAACTGGTTCTATGACTTCTAGCAAATGTGTAACCAAGTAGAACTATAGGAAAAATAAATAGTACTAAAAAAATAAAAATATAATGTTAAAGATATGACAAAAATGTATAATCATAGTAAAAAATCATAATGTTAAAAAAAGCCTCCAATGGGGGTGTTACGATAAGTTCTTGATTCCTTGATAAATAATAGACAATATGTTATGTTATTCATGTTTCACTGCATTTACAATAAATCTGAGGTATGATTAACCACATACTGTAAAAAACATATGGAGGTAATAACTTTGGAAATGTATAAAAATAAAAGGCTGATTCCAATAAAGCGCACTTAGATTTTCATTCTCCCTTGAGTGTGTCTGTGTGTCATTTCTTTTTTCCCTTGCCCTAATTCCTTCGACCGCCTTCTGCTCGTTCTCACTCAACCCCTGGGATTTTCTCAATCTCCTGCCTCCGCTGGGCTGGTCCGCGGTAGGTGGCGCCCAACGTGGGGCTTGAGTCCCAAACAGTGGAGCTCAGTGAAGCTGAAAGAATCGACTTTCTCTGCTTTGTGAGACTGTGTGTATGTTTGTGTGAGTAATTGTGTTTGAATTCCAAGGCTCTTTTGAGCCGCAGAGCCTGTGTGAGCTCGTACCTGCCGTTCTGCGAAAGCTGTAAGGTTTAGTGGGGTCTCCTTGTGGAGTCCAAGACCGGGGCTTGTACGGTCACCCCTATACCAAGGCTTTCTAATACTCCGCGAGGAGTACGGTCAGCCGAGCATCGCTGAGTGTTTTTAGTTTTGCTTTCTAGGCGAAAAACTCTCTAGGTATTTCCTTAAGAAGACGACTTGTTTGGAAAACGAGCTTGAGGTAAGCTATCTCTCCACATTTTTTTTTTCTAAAAAATTTTTGTCGAAGGATAGGGAATCTCGTCGGGGCGCCACGGGCCCGCTAGTAAAGGCTGACCAGTTAAAGAGGACGAGTAATCTATAAATATGGGACATTCTTACTCTAGAGATAGAGGACTTTTCCTTTCAGTTTTAAGTCACATGTTAAAGAGTCGAGGGATGACCATAAGTAACAGGTCCCTCAGTGAATTTTATGAGTTTATTTTAAGAATCTGCCCCTGGTTTCCTGAAGAGGGCAGTTTGTCTTTGACAAATTGGAAACGTGTAGGAAAGGAAATCAGGAGATTTTATAACCAAAATGGCCCCTACACAGGTGCCCGTTCAAGCTTTTCCTTTGTGGATACAAATTAGAGATTTATTAGTTGGTTCTACGGAAGCAGATCTATGGAAAGGAGAAATCTCAGAAGAAAGTAGTGATCAGGAAGCTTTTCCTTTTGCCAATAAATCTAAAACATATTTGGGTGCTGTGTTCCCTACTGCACCTATTGCAGAAGGAAAACTTGTAGATTGTTGTCCCGACCCGCGGGGTTCAGAGGCACGGGAAGAGAAGGGCTGAGGATTGAAATGAGGGGCTTGACGACTTGACGCTACTGTTTGCTGCTTTATTTTTCCTTTATCCTTTTATTATTTTTACATATCTTTCTTTTCCCTGACTTTCTTACTTCCCTGCTTTCTCTCTGCTCCTCTCACAATAACCTCTCTCGCAATAATCCTCTCGCAAATGACCTCTCTCTCAATCCCCACTGACCTTCTTGTGGTTCTCTTCTTATATCCTGGTAGTTCCTCCCATCGTACCTCCCAGTCTCATTTGATTAATAGGAAACACCTGTGGTTTCTCAGCAGGCGAAACGGTAAAGCGAAAACTAATTAATGGCACATGTGTTGCGCCACACGGCGCATGCTCCAGGCGGCTCCGGACATCTCCCCCTTTTTTCTTTTAAATGAGACACCTGGCCTGTCTTAGGTTGGCATATTCCGTGACCAGCCTTACCCGTCATCGCTAATCCGGCGCACTTGGTCCGGACCGCTGTCTTAGGTTGGTCTGGACGGGCTACGCTCTTACCCGTCTTTGGCTCACAGGTTCTCTAGGGCTAAGTTGACCCATCCGGATGCCACTGGGGAGTCCTGGTCAAGTACCAATGCGCCAAGTACTTGCCTGACCGCAATAGCACGTTTTTTGTTTCGCTTCCGTAGCCGACGGAGAAACCATATGCCGAATGCACAAACCGCAACTCTGGGAGGAGTCCTCTAAACCAGGCAATGAGACCCTTACTCGAAACAGGGTAACCCATGTGTTGTTAACAGTTATGAGCTGTCTCGCCAATTGAGAGGTCAGGTTCAGGAGCTGGTGGTTCTAAGATCCTCTGATTACACTATTTAACCTATTTTCTTCCATAAACATATTTTTCACTATAACAGGAATTACACAAATAAAACTGTACAAAAAGTTACAATGCATGTGAGTGATTAACAAAAGCGTGTCTATCTCTTCTTACATGAGCTAACTGCTGACTAAGCATAAAAAGTCCATTCTGCAAATGTCCATTCATATATTACTGTGTTGATAACGCAGAAGCAACACCGGCAGCTAAATTGTCCATAGTGTCCGTATTTACAGCAGCTTAAGTGACAGCAACGGCGGCAGCAGCCGCAGCCGCGGCCTCTGCTATTGAAACGGCAACAATAGCTGCAGTGATGCTAAAATCACGTCTCTTCCTAGGTAGAACAGGGGAAAGGTGTGCAGAAACACCCACGGACATGACCAAAATAGAAGGCAGACAACGATCATCGCTCTCTCCGCACTCCGGGCGCAGGAGGCAGAGAGGGGGCAAGTCTCCGCTGAACAGCTCAACCCAGTGGCATCTCCTGCATTATTGTGGAGGACAAAAAAGAAAGGAGGGGACAGACAGACATCAGCAGACAAACACTATAATCTATTATTCTGAATACTAACAAATTATTCAATGGTAGAACTAATGTTTACAGAATAAATGCCATTAAATAATTTCACCTCACCCTGGCCCAACGGGGCACTATCCAATGGCTTGGAAGCCAGACCAATAGTAAGATTAGTGGCAAATACTTGCGGAAAAGTGGAATCATGATGATCAATGAGGAGCAAAAACAGCAGCTGATGCACAATCGCCCATCGTACTAACATCTGGGACGCTTGTGTCATCAATGTTAGCAGGGTCAGGTATATTGACAAACCGAACCAATCGAGCAGGAACCCATCGGGGTGATTCCGCATCCTGTGGGAAAAGACAAATGCTGCCGGGCAGCTGTATTAATACTGGCGCGGGTGGTTGCCACTCATTATTAACTGGGTCCTTCCATCTCGCTTGCAGCATCGTGACCTGCCGAGGGTCTGGCGACCAGTGCCGATCAGCAGCTGACCGCCCCTGGGTATCTAGGGTAAAAAAATTAAGGGTAAAGAGAGCTGTAGTCAAACGGTCCCTGGGGGAGTGTTCTCCCCCTGTTTGTTTTAAAAGCATAGTCTTCAGAGAACCATGGGCACGTTCAACTATACCCTGCCCCTGCGGGTTGTATGGAATTCCTGTTTTGTGCACAATGTGATGGACCGCACAAAAGGAGGCAAAGGCCTTACTGGTATAACCAGGACCGTTATCTGTCTTAATGACACGTGGGCGGCCCATTACCGCAAACGCTTGTAACAAATGTGAGCGGACATCAGAAGTCTTTTCACCGCAATGTGGGGAGGCGAAAAGAAAACCAGAGAATGTGTCGATGGAGACATGGACCAGGCTCTGTCGTCCAAAAGAGGGTATATGAGTCACATCGGTTTGCCAAATATGGTTAGGGAGGATGCCCCGGGGGTTAACTCCTGGGGGAGGCACAGCTGCTGGAGCAAAAGGTGCACACTTGTGACAAGTACGAACAATGTCACGAGCTTGACGACGAGTCAACCCGTAACGACCTTTAAGTGACGTGGCGTTGGTGTGCAGGACTGCATGTTCTTCCATAGCACTCTTAAGTGCTGGACAATTTAAATGTCCCCTAGTAAGAGAATCAGCTGCGGCATTGCCAGCCGCTAAAGGTCCTGGCAATGGAAGATGACCTCTGATGTGACCCACAAAAAGGTGATGAGTTCTCTTACAAATCAGTGTTTGCAATTGATGAAAGAGGGGTGCAATGGAGCTGTGAACAGAAATATGAGCAATGGTTTCCAAAACGTTTAAAGCATGTACCAAATATTTGCTGTCAGAATACAAATTGATAGGTTCTTGTGAGTAGGTCTCGAGAGCCGAGAGGACGGCAGTCGCCTCAACAACTTGGGCCGAACCACTGGGTACCGAGACCACCTTCCTATCCCCTTCAGAGACAAAAGAGGCTGTGCCATTACGGGAGCCATCTGGAAACACTGTCCGCGCCCCTGCAATAGGTTCAGTAACAAGGATCCTGGGGAAACAGACTGGATGATTTTGTAAAAATTTACATAAAGGGCTGCTGGGATAATGTGAATCAAAAAGTACTAAAGTGGTAAAATAAAGGATACTCCATGTTTCATCGTGGCGTATTAACCACTGAATCTGTTCTTTGTTATAGGGGAGAATCACTGCTCGCGGGTGAGTACCTGAAAGATGTAGGCTAGAGTCCAGAGCCGCTTGTACAATTCTAGCAACCGAATGAAAATAAGGCTCTAAGACTCGTTTTGGACAGATGTTGAGATGGATCCAATAAACGGGACCATCTTGCCATATAAGTGCTGTGGGAGTAAGGTTACTACAAAATACCAAGACATCAAAAGGGCAAGAGACAGACAATCTATTTAAGGTCACCTGGGCTAGAGCCTTTTCGACTCTGGTAATCGCTTCACGAGCCTCCTTCGTAATGACTCTAGGAGAAGCAGGATCTGCTTCTCCTTTCAGCATGTCGAAAAGAGGCTTCAGCTCTCCCGATGTAATAGAGAGCGAAGAACGTATCCATGCCAGATCGCCGCATAGGCGTTGGAAATCATGCAAGGTGCGAAGGTGAGCTACTGCCAATTTTTGTACTGCTGGAGCATAACTACCTTTACTCAAATGGTATCCTAAATACTGAAAAGGCTCAGCCATTTGTAACTTCTCAGGAGCAATCTTTAGACCTGACGTCAGTAAATGATTCTCCAGGTCCTGGAAACAGGCATACAGCAGGTCAGATGTGGGAGCTGCCAGTAACAAATCATCCATATAATGATATACATGCACTTGCGAATGTTTGACTCTAACAGGAGCAATGACTCTGGAGACATAAATTTGACAGATGGTGGGACTGTTTGCCATACCCTGAGGAAGGCATACCCATTGATATCTGTCATGTGGGGCAGCAGCATTAATGGCCGGGATAGAAAATGCAAAGCGTTTGGAATCTTGATCATGTAATGGAATAGTGAAAAAACAATCCTTAAGACCTAGGATCAAGATATAATGATCTCGCGGAATGGCACTTGGAGAGGGAATACCAGGTTGCACTGGTCCCATAATCTCCATAGTTGCATTCACTGCCCTAAGGTCCTGTAATAGTCTCCATTTTCCAGACTTCTTTTAGATAACAAAGATGGGAGTATTCCAGGGGGAAGTAGACGGGACTATGTGTCCGGTCTGTAGCTGTTCTTCTACTAACATTCTTGCGGCCTCTAACTTCTCTTTCGGCAGGGGCCACTGTGGTACCCACACAGGTGTGTCAGATTTCCAAGTGATAGGAATGGGCATGGGTGGAGGCCTAATCACAGCGGCCCCTAGAAAAAAGGGTAACCGAGCCCTCGTTTATCCCCTGCTTCCCTCATCACTTCCTGTAGATTAAAAGAGGGAGGCCCTTGCTGTTGTTTACCCAAACCTTGTCCAGGCGCGTAGCCCTGATTAACCATCATTTGGCCAGCTGGACTATCCGTGACTAAGGAAGCTCCCATCTCCACCAGAACATCTCGTCCCCAGAGGTTCATGGGGATTCCAGGGAGGACATAAGGTTGAAATTGCCCACTATGGCCCTCACTGTCTCTCCAACGGAGCACAATAGTACTCCTAGAAGGATTTTGAGATATTCCCAGACCCTGCAAGTAGGTGTAAGCGGTAGCCACAGGCCACTGTGAAGGCCAATGCTCCTTGGATATAATGGAAGTGTCTGCCCCAGTATCCAAAAGGCCCTTAAATGTTCTGCCATTAATTATCAATAATTCAATTAGAGGCCTCTTATTTAATGTCAGAGCCAAATTCACAAGAGGGTTACCTGAAGAGCCAAAACCTTCAGCACCGCGAGTTACACACTGAACTTTTCCATCACTGGCTAATCTTGGTAATGGTATAATTTGAGCTACTCTGTCACCGGGGGATATAGAGATAACTCCACGAGCAACAGACGCAAGAATCTTAATTTCTCCAGTGTAATCAGTATCAACGAGGCCTGGGATGACCTGCAGGCCTTTAAGGGCACTGGAGCTGCGGCCAATTATTAGCCCTACAATTCCATCGGGGAGAGGACCATACTGGCCCGTAGGTAAACATTGCACTCCCATGTTAGCAGTAAGAACAGTATATGCGGAGACACTCAAATCGAATCCGCCACTTCCTGGAGAGGTGCGGAAGAGGCCAGAGAAAAACTTTGCCTTACTTGGGGATTGCTCTGGACTGCCCCTATAATTGGCGGAGAGGGTCGCCGGGGCTGCGCCCTCCCCCACACGTTTCCCGGCTGACCTCCCATACGGGGGGCCAGCGCATTTCCCTGATAATCTATCTTAGACCTACACTCGTTTGCCCAATGATTGCCCTTTCGGCACCATGGACAAACGCCTGCCTGGTTTCTTTTGAGGGTTAGCAATTCGTGATGTCGTAGCACCCCCGCTCCTCCCCAAAACTGGGCAGGAGGCCTTTATATGCCCTTGCTGACCACAAGCAAAACAGACATGATTTCGGGGTCCAGTTACTGGACCATGCAAGGCCTGAGCGATCACCGCACCGGAAACTTGCGCCTCACAAATATCTTTACAAAGTCTTACATAATCATCCAAACTAGCCCTAGCTTTCCAGGGTCTAATAGCTTCCTGACACCATTTATTGGCATTTTCAAATGCAAGCTGTTTAACTATCGGTAGGGAGGCATCAGTGTTACCTAGAATTCTGCCAGCTGCAGTCATCAATCTTGCTAGGAACTCCGCATAAGGTTCTGTCGAACCTTGAATGACCTTTGTTAATTGAATGTCGGCTCCTCCTCTATCGCCTATTGCCTTCCAGGCTGACCGTCCAGCTGCTGCAACTTGGGCAAATACAGCCGGATCGTAATCCTTTTGTTGGTCATTACTATCATATTGCCCTTCTCCTGCTAACATATCCTTCTTTCTAGCCGGAAATCCAGCCTCAGCATTGAGTTTAGCTGTATAAATGCAGTTCTCTAAAAATATACCTTTCCATACCAAGTAATCCCCTGGGGAAGTCACTGCTCTGACTAGCGCCTTCCAATCATTAGGAGTCGGATTCGTGCCGATCCAGCTATCCAATAAGGTATGCGTAAAAGCGCTCTGGAGGCCATACTGAGTAACTGATTCCTTCAAAGCCTTCAAATCTTTAAAAGATGTGGAGACATGTACTCTAGTACGCACCCCTTGAGGATCTGTCCCTTCCACAACTGGATAAGCATAATTAGGGGCCTGGGAAGCCAGAACTCTTTCCATCATAGAGCACAGTCTTTCCATTAATGGAAGATCAACCCTGTCGAGTGTTCTAGGAGGTGGCTCAGGAGGTGGCTCCCCAGGTGTTTTCCATCTCCTTTTACGCTTCCCTACCTTATAACAACCGAGGCCTTTCTCATCCTGTTCCTCGTCTCCTCCCGACTCATCAGTAGAATAATCTAGGGGAGGGGCTGTTGGTATTGTTTGAGTAGAGGAAGGGGGACTTACCAATGTAGAACTCTTAATGGAACTTCTATCTTCTTCCTCCGTTTGTCTCGCTGTCCTGACGGCCTCAGTGGCTAACTGAGTGGCAACAGTGCCACCGGCATTAAGAGCATCTCCCACCACTCTCCAGACCATCAAAGTAGTGCAAGGAAGAGACTCAAGGCCAGATAATTGCTGATGCAAGACAATATCTCCTTTCACCTTATTCCAATTTTCACTATCGACCTGATCCTGCTTCAGAAACCATTTACTAGTAATACTAAGGGTCTCTACAAATCCTTTAAGAATTTTTCTACTGAGAGGAACCCCAAACTCTTTTAGGAGAGCTTCCAGGGAAATAACTAACTGCCCCTTGGACATTGAATTGCCCATGAATCCCAGCTACCTTACTTTACTTTACTTTACTTTACTTGCCGGCTCACCACAGCTGGTCCTTCAGCGGTTCCTTCGTTCTTCTTCGTGCCCCGCGCTGGGTGCCACCTGTCCCGACCCGCGGGGTTCAGAGGCACGGGAAGAGAAGGGCTGAGGATTGAAATGAGGGGCTTGACGACTTGACGCTAGCATTTGCTTCTTTATTTTTCCTTTATCCTTTTATTATTTTTACATGTCTTTCTTTTCCCTGACTTTCTTACTTCCCTGCTTTCTCTCTGCTCCTCTCACAATAACCTCTCTCGCAATAATCCTCTCGCAAATGACCTCTCTCTCAATCCCCACTGACCTTCTCGTGGTTCTCTTCTTATATCCTGGTAGCTCCTCCCATCGTACCTCCCAGTCTCATTTGATTAAAGGAAACACCTGTGGTTTCTCAGCAGGCGAAACGGTAAAGCGAAAACTAATTAATGGCACGTGTGTTGCGCAACACGGCGCATGCTCCAGGCGGCTCTGGACAGATTGTCACCCTGGAGATCCTGAATATGCAGAAGTTATGGGTGATGAGGATGATAGTGACTTTGAAGAAACATTTGCTGATCTTTGTAGGACAACAGAACCAAAACAAAACCCCGTGCCACAGAATACTCTTATGGCTCCAAATTATTTTAGCAAGAAAAAACAATTTAAATGCTCTAAACCAAAGAGGCTGCACGCCCCTCCTCCAGCAACAGTAAGTGGCATAAGGATGGACATAAATTAAAATAAATAGAAGAGAATCCAAAAAAAAAACCTCTCAGATGGGCGAGCCCTCAGCCCCATAAATGAAGGAGGGTATACTCCGGCGCAAATAAGCTCTAAAGAAACACATGCGCCTGCTACGAATGTAGCCATACATGATTTGCCAAGAGCCACTCCTGGAAGTGCAGGATTAGATCTTGCAGCCATGGCTGATGTTATCATGTCAGCCACGGATGGAGTTCATTTAGTTGACACTTACTTAAAGGGACCGCTTCCACAAGGAACTGTCGGACTTATAATTGGCCGTAATTCAAATTATAAAAATAATTTTGAAGTTCTACCTGGAATAATTGACTCAAGTTTTGAAGGGAAAGTTAAAGTCATGGTTCGACCTTTGAAAGAAACAATACAAATTCACAAAGATCAATGTATTGCACAAATTCTTGTGCCGTCTTATGTTAAATTGCCTAATCCAATTTTAAAAGAAAAAAGAGGTGATGATGGCTTTGGATCCACGGATGTAATTGCATGGACCCAGAGCATTACAAAAGAACGGCCATTGAAAAAATTAATTGTTAATGGACATCCAATCATGGGATTGCTAGACACAGGAGCAGATAGATCATGTATAGCAGGGAAGGACTGGCCTGCTGCGTGGCCAGTTTTAAATTCCTCCTCCACGTTGATTGGATTGGGTATGGCCAATAATGTGGCTCAAAATTCACAAATGTTATCCTGGCAATTAGGATCTCAGAAAGGTTTGTTTCAACCTTATGTGATTCCTGCATTGCCTTTCTCCTTATGGGGACGTGACATCATGGAATCTCTGCAATTGTCTCTAGTTACTCCAAATGTGATTGATGAACAGGCTTATTCGTAGGGGCCATTAAAACTCAAAAATATGCTGATAAAATCAGTTGGAAAGATAAAACTCCTGTCTGGATCGATCAATGGCCCCTGGCAGCAGAAAAAATCCAGGCCATCCAAACTATAGTACAGGAACAATTACTTAAGGGACATTTAGAGTCTTCTACAAGTCCATGGAATACTCCTGTTTTTTGTATTAAAAAAATCTGGCAAGTGGCGACTTTTGCATGATTTGAGAGCAATAAATGCCACTATGCAGAATATGGGTGCCCCACAGCCAGGGTTGCCTTCTCCTGTAACAGTTCCAAAAAACAATTATGTTATTATTATTGATTTACAAGACTGCTTCTTTACAATAAAATCACATCCTAATAATTGTCAAAAAATTTGCTTTTAGTATTCCATCTAGCAATTTTCAACAACCATGGCAAAGATATCAGTGAAAAGTTTTGCCCCAAGGAATGAAAAATTCTCCTACTTTGTGTCAAAAATTTGTTGATCAGGCCTTGCAGGTTACTAAAATTAAATTTCCAGAGGCATATATTATCCATTATATGGATGATATTCTTTTAAGTCATCCTTCAAAGGATGTTGCAGATTCAATTTTGACCCATTTAATAGAACAATTGACAGCTTATGGTCTGGTAGTAGCACCAGATAAAATTCAAAAGGACCGACCTTTAAATTATTTAGAAAAAATCATGTATGATAATCACATTATGACTCAAAATTTACAAATTCGTGTTGATAAATTGCAAACCCTAAATGACTTCCAAAAGTTACTAGGTAATAACTGGGTCAGGCCTTATTTGAAAATTACTACCGGAGATTTACATCCACTTTTTGCAATTCTACAAGACGATTCGAATCCTAGATCTCCTCGTGCCTTGACTCCGGAGGCATTACAAAGCCTTCATTTCGTTGAACAAAAAAATTCAGAAGCCAGATTTACTCAAATTCATTACTCTAAAACGTGGGATTTGTTGATTATGCAAACTGCCTATACTCCTACAGCCTGCTTATGGCAGAAGGGCATTTTGGAATGGTTCCATCTCTCCCATGCACAAACACGTGTGGTGACAGCTTATCCATCTATGTGTGCATTACAAAAAGTCTCTAAAAATGTCTCTGCTCAGCAGGCTGAAATAATTACAGTCATTATGACACTTGAACATTTTGCTCAGCCTTTTGCTCAGCCTTTAACTTTGTTTTCTGATTCTAAGTATGTGGTTAGGCCATTTATTCTTTTAAAATAAATAAATAAAATATTTCTAAATAATAGTATTTAAAGTTCATTTACTATTGCTAAGGTAATAAAAATGATTAAATATAACTATATAATATAACTAAAGGTTTTTATAATAATATTATAAACCCACTGCAACGGATGAGTGGGGGCTGCCCCTGGTCTCAACAAGCAGCTGCCTGGACTTTTTCTCCAGTGTTGGGATCACTGGCAAGTCTCTACTGCCTTCCTACTGTGGGGGACTAAACTGTTTTGGTTCGTTGTAGGAAAAAAGCTTTATTTCCCTATGTTTTTTCTAAATTTTAAAGTCTAAATTGTCTAAGAAAAAACTACTGAGTTATTTTGAATTTGCTAACAAGCTATACAAAATGCTTATTGGTTGAATAAAAGTTTTTAGATTTACTTAGTGGACCTGTAAAAGGTTAAATTTCTTGTTAAAATTAATTAAGCTGTCAAAAAATTTAAATAATAATACAAACATATTTGAGCTAAATTCAAACCTCAAATTTTAATAAAAGCATAAAAACAGGCAAATTCTAAAAATTTCCCTCATCTCCTGTTATCAAAATAACAGGGTTCCTTTTGTTTTAATATATACTTGCTCTCAGTATAACAAAACATTGACAACCTAAAGCCAAAAAAATCACTTCTTAAAAATATAAACTCAAAAAATATTCTCTTATCTAAAAAAGTTAGTAAAACTGCCTGACTGTTGTGGTCTTGAGCCCAAGGTCTTTGGTAATAATTAAAATTCTCTGCACAGTTTTTTGCTTTTAACTCATTAAAAAACCTCAGTGGCATCACAAAAATTAATAAAATAACTATCTCTTAATATATATATATGGCCAAAATTTTAAATATATATCAAGAGATCTCTGTATCTGTTTGTCTGTCTTTGTGTTTTGTTTTGTTTTGTTTAGTGTTGTTTTATTTTGTTTTGTTTTTTCTCTCTGGAGGATTAATTATAAATGGCGCCTATATAAATTTTCATAAAAACAAATCTTATAATTACAATCATTTTTGGTAAACAAAAACTAATTCAAATTTTATGCTATAATTTAAAGCATATATGCCTTAAAGTTATGTTAAGTATTAATAATTTACTTTGTTTAATGTGTTTAATTCAAAAGTCTGGTATAAATGGTACTTTTGTCTTTCCTATTAAGTCACTGTATGTAAATAGGTACAAAGCTCTAAATTTTTTTTTATTAATTTGTCTACTACTTGTTTAATAATGCTAATTCACCCATTTGGTCCCTGCTAAATTAAACCAACACCTTGGTTCCTCCTCTTCACTGACTGAAACCTGAAAAGTCACAGATCACCTACTCCTTCACCACTTCCAATGGGACTCGTGCTTACTTGAACTTTTTCGTCTTTTTGCTACTGTGAATACTATCAAACTTTTTAGCACCAGACAACATATCTACGCCATATGAAATTTCAATCTTTGTGCCTGCATTGGATACCCCTATACATTGTTTTTTGGATCTGCCAACACAATAAACATTTCCTGCCACGGGAATTCCTATTCTGTCACCTGTTCTAAATGCGTGTTGTCTAATTGCCTAACTCCTAATATTGTTCATAATTTTTCTACTATGGTTATGTTAAAAAAACCTTCTTATGTTATATTACCTGTTGATTTACAAGATACCCCATAATTTGACAATATTGCTTTACAAGTTATTCAGGAAGTCAATGCCTTAATTCATTCTAAACATTTTGTTGCTACGCTCATATTAGGTATTACTGCCTTAATTGTTATTGTGACTTCTCTTACAGTTTCGTCTGTTGCCCTGGTTCAGGAAACAAATACTGCTCATTTTGTTAATAATCTCACAAAAAAATGTTACTTTGGCTTTAGCTCTGCAACATGACATTGATAAAAATCTAAAACACAAACTAAATGCTTTGGAGGAGACAGTGTTGGCACTTGGTACAAAAGTCCAACAAATTAAACGACTTCTCTCTACTCGGTGCCATGCTCAATTCAGGTTTATTTGCGTTACGCCCAAACTTTATAATTCTTCCTATAATTGGGCTTTTATTAAAAATCATGTACTTGGCATTTGGTGTAAAAGTGACACCAGTCATAATTTGTCTTCTCTCCAGGCTGAAATCTCAGCAATGAGTCAAGCTCATTTGTCCAAACCAGCTTTGTCAGATTTTGCATCTACGTTTTCTGAGTCCTTACGTTCTTTGGCACCCTCTAATTGGTTACATTTTCTTATTTCATTTGGTGTAATCATGCTCATTGTCTTGGTTTGTTGTCTCATGGTCCCTATATTCTTAAAAATACTCAGCAAATCTATTAAAACTTTACGACGTGATGTGCATCAAATACAACTTAAATTTAAAAACAAAGGGGGAACTGTGGTGGCTCCTGCTCCCCCAAGAGAAAAGTTACCATTGCCACAATTTATCGTTAATATAAGAGTGGCTGTACTATGAAAGTACTTAAGTCTCTCTTCCCCTGTGTGCTGGACGGGACAGTCAATGACGGGTAAGATCAGAAAAGATTTCTGACGACCTAAGACAGGCGCAGTGCCCAAGGGGATTTTAATGGTTCCCAACTTTTACTTATGGCAAATAACTGATGGAAAACAAGTCTGGGAAATGTTGAGACACAACCAATTCATGTTGGAATTCAATGATGGTGAGAGAAACTGGTTCTATGACTTCTAGCAAATGTGTAACCAAGTAGAACTATAGGAATAATAAATAGTACTAAAAAAAAATATAATGTTAAAGATATGACAAAAATGTATAATCATAGTAAAAAAATCATAATGTTAAAAAAAGCCTCCACTGGGGGTGTTACGATAAGTTCTTGATTCCTTGATAAATAATAGACAATATGTTATGTTATTCATGTTTCACTGCATTTACAATAAATCTGATGTATGATTAACCACATACTGTAAAAAACATATTGAGGTAATGACTTTGGAAATGTATAAAAAGAAAAGGCTGATTCCAATAAAGCGCACTAAGATTTTCACTCTCCCTTGAGTGTGTCTGTGTGTCATTTCTTTCGTCCCTCGCCCTAATTCCTTCGACCACCATCTGCTAGTTCTCACTCAAGCCCTGAGATTGCCTCAATCTCCTGCCGAGGCTGGGCTGGTCCGCGGCAAGCGCTGATAGGCCAGGTGAGGACTCTTCCCATTTGAGTGGTGCTGGCTTGCCCAGGGCATTCTGCGCCGGCCTATGTGCCTGCAGTTTTGGAAGATGCCGCGGGCGCAGCTTGTCCCTGGTATACAGGGGGTGCCATCCCCTAACAGGGACCCCGACCCTCCGTCTAGGGCATCTGCGGGCGCAGGGCCCGCCGCTGGGGCTGTGGGTGGGAGAGAATGGTGCAGGCGTGCCCGGGGAGGAAGGTTTGGGCTTCCGAGAAGGGGAAGAGGGCCCCGTTCCCCCATGCGGGAGGACAATCACATACCCCCATGGATGCAGAAGTTGCCCCAGCCCGGTGGGGGCTGAGGGTCCCCGAACCCCCTCACCAGCGCCGCACTGCGGCGGCCCTAGGAAGTGCACCAGTGCACAGGCAGAGTCGGGTGGGCGGGTACAGTCTCCGGCCATGGCCGGAGCCTGGGGCACATCAGCGCTGCTGGGCCAGGTGCGGACTCTTCCCCTATGAGCGGTGTTGGCGTGCCCGGGGCTTTCCGCGCCGGCCTGTGTGCCTGCAGTTTTGGAAGAGGCCACGGTCGCCGCTGGAACCTGGCTTACAGGGGATGCCCTCCCCTGACAGGGACCCTGCCCTCCGTCTAGAGAGTCTGCGGGCGCACGGACCCACAGATAGTGCTGTGAATGCGACAGGAGGGTGCAGGCGTGCCCCGGGAGGAAGATTTCGACTTCCCCTAGGGGAAGAGGGCCCCGTTACCCATGGGGGAGGAAAGATCCATACCACCATGGGTGCAGAGGTGGCCCCAGCCTGATGGGGGCGGAGGGTCACCAAACCACCTACCATCGCCCCCTAGCGGCGGCCCTAGGTAGTGCACCTGTGCGCAGCCAGAGTCGGGTGGGCTGGGTGAGGCTCCAGCCAGGGGCAGAGCCTCGGGCTCATCAGAGCTGCTGGGCCAGGTGCGGACTCTTCCCCTTTGAGTGGTGCTGGCTTGCCCGGGGCATTTTTCCATGCCGGCCTGTGTGCCTGCAGTTTTGGAAGAGGCCCCGGTTGCCGCTTGTCCCTGGCTTCCAGGGGGTTCCGCCCCTGACCAGGACACCGGCCCTCCGGATAGGGAGTCTGCGGGCGCACGGCCCTGCCGCTGGGGCTGTGAATGCGAGAGGAGGGTGCAGAAGTGCCCCGGGAGGAAGGTTTGGGCTTCCGCGAAAGGGAAGAGGGCCCCGTTCTCCCATGGGGGAGGAAAATCCCGTACCCCCATGGGAGCAGGTGTGGCCCCAGCCCGGTGTGCTGAGGATCCCCCAAACCCCTTACCAGCGCACCCTAGCGGCGGCCTTATGAAGTGCACATGTGCACAGCCAGAGTCCGGTGGCAGGGTCAGTCACCGGCCAGTGGCGGAGCCTGGGGCTCATCAGCGCTGCTGGGCCAGGTGTGGACATTTCCCCTTTGAGTGGTGCTGGCTTGCCCGGGGCATTTTTCCGCGCAGGCCTGTGTGCCTGCCGTTTTGGAAGAGGCCTCGGTCGCCGCTTGTCCCTGGCTTCCAGGGGGTGCCCTCCCCTGATCAGGAACCAGGCCCTCCATCTAGGGCATCTGCGGGCGCACGGCCCCGCCGCTGGGGCTGTGAGTGCGAGAGGGGGGTGCAGGTGTGCCCCGGGAGGAAGGTTCGGGCTTCCGCGAAAGGGAAGAAGGGCCCGTTCCCCCAAGGGGAGGATAATCCCGTACCCACATGGGTGCAGGGTTGGCCCCAGCCCGGTGGGGCCTGGTGTCCCAAAACCCCCTCACCAACGCTGCCTAGCGGCGGCCCTAGGAGTTACACATGTGCGCAGCCAGCGTCGGGTGGACGGGGTCAGGCTCCGGCCAGGGGCGGGGCCTGGGGCTCATCAAGAGCTGCTGGGCCAGGTGCGGACTATTCCCCTTTGAGTGGTGCTGCCTTGCCCGGGGCTTTTTGCCGCGCCATCCTGTGTGCCTGCAGTTTTGGAAGAGGCCGCGGTTGCCCCTCGTCCCTGGCTTCCAGGGGGTGCCCTCCCCTGATCGGGAACCCGGCCCTCCGTCTAGGGCGCCTGCGGGTGCACGGCCCCGCTGCTGGGGCTGTGAGTGCGAGAGGAGGGTGCTGGCGGGCCCCGGGAGGATGGTTGGGGCTTCCGTGAAGGGGAAGGGAGCCCCGTTCCCCCATGGGGGAGGAAAATCCCGTACCCCCATGGGTGCAGGGGTGGCCCCAGCCCGGTGGGGGCTAAGGGTCCACGAACCACCTCACCAGCGCCCCCTAGCGGCGGCCCTAGTAAGTGCACAAGTGCGCAGCCATAGTCGGGTGGGCGGGGTCAGGCTCCAGCCAGGGGCGGGGCCTGGGGCTCATCAAGAGCTGCTGGGCCAGGTGCGGACTCTTCCCCTTTGAGTGGTGCTGCCTTGCCTGGGGCTTTTTGCCGCGCCGGCCTGTGTGCCTGCAGTTTTGGAAGAGGCCGCAGTCGCTGCTCGTCCCTCGCTTCCAGGGGGTGTCCTCCCCTGATCGGGAACCTGGCCCTCTGTCTAGGGCGCGTGCGGGTGCACGGTCCCGCCGCTGGGGCTGTGAGTGCGAGAGGAGGGTGCAGGCGTGCCCCGGGAGGATGGTTGGGGCTTCAGTGAACGGGAAGGGGGCCCCATCCCCCATGATGGAGGACAATCCCGTACCCCCATGGGTGCAGGGGTGGCCCCAGACGGGTGGGGGCTGAGGGTCCCCGAACCCCCTCACCAGCGCGCCCTAGCGGCGGCCCTAGGAAGTGCACCTGTGCACAGCCAGAGTCGGGTGGGCGGGGTCAGGCTCCGGGCATGGGCGGGGCCTGGGGCTCATCAAGTGCTGCTGAGCCAGGTGCGGACCCTTCCCCTTTGAGTGGTGCTGGCTTGCTCAGGGAATTTTTCCGCGCAAGCCTGTGTGCCTGCCGTTTTGGAAGAGGCCGCGGTCGCCGCTCGTCCCTGGATTCCAGGGGGTGCTCGCCACTGACGGGGACCCTGGCCCTCCGACTAGGGCGTCTGCGGGCGCACGGCCCCGCCGCTGGGGCTGTGAGTGCGAGAGGAGGGTGCAGGCGTGCCCCGGGAGGATGGTTGGGGCTTCCGCGAAAGGGAAGAGGGCCCCGTTCCCCCAAGGGGAGGATAATCCCATACCCCCATGGGTGCAGGGTTGGCCCCAGCCCGGTGGGGGCTGAGGGTCCCCGAAACCCCTCACCAGCGCCCCCTAGCGGCCGCCCTAGGAAGTGCACCTGTGCGCAGCCAGAGTCGGGTGGGCGGGGTCAGGCTCCGGCCAGGGGCGGGGCCTGGGGCTCATCAAGAGCTGCTAGTCCAGGTGCGGACCCTTCCCCTTTGAGTGGTGCTGGCTTGCTCGGGGCATTTTTCCGCGCTGGCCTGTGTGCCTGCCGTTTTGGAATAGGCCGCGGTCGCCACTTGTCCCTGGCTTCCAGGGGGTGCGCTGCCCTGATCGGGAACTCGGCTTTCCGTCTAGGGCGTCTGCGGGCGCACAGCCCCGCCGCTGGGGCTGTGAGTGCAAGAGGAGGGTGCAGACGTGCCCCGGGAGAAAGGTTGGGGCTTCAGCGAACGGGAAGAGGGCCCCGTTCCCCCATGGGGAGGACAATCCCTTACCCCCATGGGTGCAGGGGAGTCCCCAGCCCGGTGGAGGCTGAGGGTCCCCGAATCCCCTCACCAGCGCCCCCTAGCGGCGGCCCTAGGAAGTGCACCTGTGCGCAGCCAGAGTCGGGTGGGCGGGGTCAGGCTCCGGCCAGGGGCGGGGCCTGGGGCACATCAAGAGCTGCTGGGCCAGGTACAGACTCTTCCCCTTTGAGTGGTGCTGCCTTGCCTGGGGCTTTTTGCCGCGCAGGCCTGTGTGCCTGCCGTTTTGGAAGAGGCCGCAGTCGCCCCTCGTCCCTGGCTTCCTGGGGGTGCCCTCCCCTGATCGGGAACCCGGCCCTCCGTCTAGGGAGTCTGCGGACGCACGGCCCCGCCGCTGGGGCTGTGAGTGCGAGAGGAGGGTGCAGGCGTGCCCTGGGAGGAAGGTTGGGGCTTCCGCGAAGGGGAATGGGGCCCCATTCCCCCATGGAGAGGACAATCCCGTACCCCCATGGGCGCAAGGGTGGCCCCAGCCCGGTGGGGGCTGAGGGTCCCCGATCCCCCCTCACCAGCGCCCCCTAGCGGCGGCCCTACAAGTGCACCTGTGCGCAGCCAGAGTTGGGTGGGCGGGGTCAGGCTCCGGCCAGGGTTGGGCCTGGGCTCATCAAGAGCTGCTGGGCCAGGTGCGGACTCTTCCCCTTTGAGTGGTGCTCCCTTGCCCGGGGCTTTTTACCGCGCAAGCCTGTGTGCCTGCCATTTTGGAAGAGGCCGTAGTCGCCGCTCGTCCCTGGCTTCCAGGGGGTGCACTCCCCTGATCGGAAACCCGGCCCTCCGTCTAGGGCGCCTGCGGGCGCACGGACCCGCCGCTGGGGCTGTTAGTGCGAGACGAGGGTGCAGGCGTGCCCCTGGAGGAGGTTGGGGCTTCCGCGAAGGGGAAGGGGGCCCCGTTCCCCCATGGGGGAGGAAAATCCCGTACCCCCATGGGTGCAGTGGTGGCCCCAGCCCGGGGCTTTTTGCCGTGCCAGCATGTGTGCCTGCCGTTTTGGAAGAGACTGCGGTCACCGCTCTTCACTGGCTTCCAGGGGGTACCCTCCCCTGACGGGGAACCCGGCCCTCCGACTAGGGCGTCTTTGGGCGCAAGGCCCCGCCGCTGGGGCTGTGAGTGCTAGAGCAGGGTGCAGGCGTGCCCTGGGAGGAAGGTTGGGGCTTCCGCAAAAGAGAAGAGGGCCCCGTTCCCCCAAGGGGAGGATAATCCCGTACCCCCATGGGTGCAGGGTTGTCCCCAGCCCTGTGGGGCCTGGTGTCTCCTAAACCCCTCACCAGCGCCCCCTAGCGGCGGCCCTAGGAAGTGCACCTGTGCGCAGCCAGAGTCTGGTGGTCGGGGTCAGACTCTGGCCAGGGGCGGGGCCTGGGGCTCATCAAGAGCTGCTGGGCAGGTGCGGACACTTCCCCTTTGAGTGGTGCTGCCTTGCCCAGGGCATTTTTCCGCGCAAGGCTGTGTTCCTGCCGTTTTGGAAGAGGCCGCGTTCGCCGCTCGTCCCTGGCTTCCAGGGTGTGCCCTCCCCTGACAGGGACTCCGGCCCTCCGTCTAGGTCGTCTTTGGGCGCAAGGCCCAGCCGCTGGGGCTGTGAGTGCGAGAGCAGTGTGCAGGCGTGCCCCGGGAGGAAAGTTGGGGCTTCCGCGAAGGGGAAGGGGACACCGTTCCCCCATGGGGAAGGACAATCCCGTAACCCATGGGTGCAGGGGTGCCCCAGCCCGGTGGGGGCTGAGGGTCCCTGAACCCCCTCACCAGCGCCCCCTAGCGGCGGCCCTAGGAAGAACACCTGTGCGCAGCCAGAGTCAGGTGTGCGGCATAAGGCTCCGGCCAGGGGCGGGGCCTGGGGCTCATCAAGAGCTGCTGGGCCAGGTGCGGACTCTTCCCCTTTGAGTGGTGCTGTCTTGCCCGGGGCTTTTTGCCGCGCCGCCTGAGTGCCTGCCATTGTGGAAGAGACTGCGGTCGCCGCTCGTCCCTGGCTTCCAGGGGGTGCCCTCCCCTGACGGGGAAACCGGACCTCCGTCTAGGGTGTCTGCGGGCGCAGGGCCCCGTCGCTGGAGCTGTGAGTGCGAGAGCAGGGTGCAGGCGTGCCACGGGACGAAGGTTGGGGGTTCAGCGAAAGGGAAGAGGGCCCCGTTCCCCCAAGGGGAGGATAATCCCATAAACCATGGGTGCAGGGTTGGCTCCAGCCTGATGGGGCTGAGGGTCCCCAAACCCCCTCACCAGCGCCCCCTATCGGCGGCCCTAGGAAGTGCACCTGTGAGCAGCCAGAGTCGGGTGGGCGGGGTCAGGCTCTGGCCAGGGGCGGGGCCTAGGGCTCATCAAGAGCTGCTGGGCCAGGTGCAGACCTTTCCACTTTGATTGGTGTTGCCTTGCCTGGGGCTTTTTGCCTCGCAGTCCTGTGTGCCTGCCGTTTGGGAAGAGCCCGTGGTCGCTGCTCGTCCCTGGCTTCCAGGGGGTGCCCTGCCCTGATCGGGAACCTGGCCCTCCGTCTAGGGCGCCTGCGGGCGCACGTTCCGCCGCTGGGGCTGTGAGTGCAAGAGCAGGGTGCAGGCGTGCCCCGGCAGGAAGGTTGGGGCTTCCGCGAAGGGGAAGGGTGCCCCGTTCCCCTATGGGGGAGGACAATCCCGTACCCACATGGGTGCAGGGGTGGCCCCAGCCCGGTGGGGGCTGAGGGTCCCCGAACCCCCTCACCAGCG
Source organism: Talpa europaea (assembly GCF_964194135.1). NCBI lineage: Eukaryota > Metazoa > Chordata > Mammalia > Eulipotyphla > Talpidae > Talpa > Talpa europaea. The sequence continues at coordinate 29,533,133 of NC_140084.1, forward strand.
CCCCCTATTGGCGGCCCTGGGAAGTACACTTGTGCGCAGTTAGAGTTGGGTGGGCGGGGTCAGGCTCCGGCCAGGGGCAGGGCCTGGGGCTCCTCAAGAGCTGCTGGGCCAGGTGCGGACTCTTCCCCTTTGAGTGGTGCTGCCTTGCCCGGGGCTTTTTGCCGTGCCGCGGGTGTGTCTGCCCTTTTGGAAGAGGCCGCGGTCGCCGCTCGTCCCTGGCTTCCAGGGGTGCCCTCCCCTGATCGGGACCCCGGCCCTCCGTCTAGGGCGTCTGTGGGCGCATGGCCCCGCTGCTGGGGCTGTGAGTGCGAGAGGAGGTTGCAGGCGTGCCCCGGGAGGAAGGTTGGGACTTCCGCGAAGGTGAAGGGGGCCCCGTTCCCCCATGGGGGAGGACAATACCGTACCCTCATGGGTGCAGCGGTGGCCCCAGCCCTGTGGGGGCTGAGGGTCCCCGAACCCCCTTACCAGCGCCCCCTAGTGGCGACCATAGGAAGTGCACCTGTGCGCAGCCAGAGTCGGGTGGTCGGGGTCAGGCTCTGGCCAGAGGCAGGGCCTGGGGCTCATCAAGAGCTGCTGGGCCAGGTGCGGACCTTTCCCCTTTCATTGGTGTTGCCTTGCCCGGGGCTTTTTGCCACGCCAGCCTGTGTGCCTGCTGTTGTGGAAGAGGCTGAGGTCGCCGCTTGTCCCTGGCTTCCAGGGGGTGCCCTCCCCTGATCGGGAACCCGGCCGTCCGTCTAGGGCGTCTGCGGGCGCACGGCCCCGCCGCTGGGGCTGTGAGTGCGAGAGGAGGGTGCAGGCGTGCCCTGGGAGGAAGGTTGGGGCTTCCGCGAACAGGAAGGGGGCCCCGTTCCCCCATGGGGGAGGACATTCCCGTACCCCCATGGGTGCAGGGGTGGCCCCAGCCGGGTGGGGGCTGAGGGTCCCCGAACCCACTCACCAGCGCCGTCTACCGGTGGCCCTAGGAAGTGCACCTGTGCGCAGCCAGAGTTGGGTGCGCGGGGTCAGGCTCCGGCCAGGGGCGGGGCCTGGGGCTCATCAAGAGCTTCTGGGCCAGGTGCGGACTAATCCCCTTTGAGTGGTGCTGCCTTGCCTGGGGCTTTTTGCCATGCCAGCCTGTGTGCCTGCCCTTTTGGAAGAGACTGTGGTCGCCACTCATCCCTGGCTTCCAGGGGGTGCCCTCCCCTGATCGGGAACCCGGCCCTCCGTCTATGGCGTCTGCAGGCGCACGGCCCCACCGCTGGGGCTGTGAGTGCAAGAGCAGGGTGCAGGCGTGCCCCGGGAGGAAGGTTGGGGCATCCACTAAGGGGAAGGGGGCCCGTTCCCCCAGGGGGGAGGACAATCCCGTACCACCATGGGTGTAGGGGTGGTCCCAACCCGGAGGGCCTGAGGGTTCCCGAACCCCCTCACCACCGCCCCCTAGCGGCTACCCTAGGAAGTGCACCTGTGCGCAGTAAGTGTCCGGTGGGCGGGGTCAGGCTCCGGCCAGGGGCGGGGCCTGGGGCTCATCAAGAGCTGCTGGGCCAGGTGCGGACCCTTCCCCTTTGAGTGGTGCTGCCTTGCCCGGGGCTTTTTGCCGCGCCGGCCTGTGTGCCTGACATTTTGGAAGGGGTCGCGTTCGCCGCTCGTCCCTGGCTTCCAGGGGGTGCCCTCCCCTGATCGGGAACCCGGCCCTCCGTCTAGGGCGTCTGCAGGTGCACGGCCCCGCCTCTGGGGCTGTGAGTGCGAGAGGAGGGTGCAGGCGTGCCTGGGCGGAAGGTTGGGGCTTCCGTGAAGGGGAATGGGTCCCCGTTGCCCCATGGGGGAGGACAATCCTGTACCCCCATGGGTGCAGGGTTGTCCCCAGCCCGGTGGGGGCTGAGAGACCCCGAACCCCATCACCAGCGCCCCCTAGCGGCGGCCCTAGTAAGTGCACCTGTGCGCAGCCAGAGTCGGGTGGGCGGGGTCAGGCTCCGGCCAGGTGCGCGGCCTGGGGCTCATCAAGAGCTGCTGGGCCAGGTGCGGACCCTTCCCCTTTGAGTGGTGCTGCCTTGCCCGGGGCTTTTTGCCGCGCCACCCTGTGTGCCTGCAGTTTTGGAAGAGGCCGCGGTCGCCGCTTGTCCCTGGCTTCCAGGGTGTGCCCTCCCCTTACCAGGACCCCGGCCCTCCGTCTAGGGCATCTGCGGGCGCACGGCTGCGCCGCTGGGGCTGTGAGTGCGAGGGGAGGGTGCAGGCGTGCCCTGGGAGGAAGGTTTGGGCTACCGCGAATGGGAAGAGGGCTCCGTTCCCGTATGGGGACGGACAATCCCTTACCCCAATGGGTTCATGGGTGGCCCCAGCTCGATGGGCGCTGAGGGCCCCCTAAACCCCTCACCAGCGCCCCCTTGCGGTGGCCTTAGGAAGTGCACCTGTGCGCAGCCAGAGTCGGGTCGGCGTTGTCAGTCTCTGGCCAGGGCAGAGCCTTGGGCTCATCAGCGCTGCGGGGCCAGATGCGGACTCTTCCCATTTGAGTGGTGCTGGCTTACCCGGGGCTTTTTTCCGCGCTGGCCTGTGTGCCTGAAATTTTGGAAGACCGCAGTCGCCGCTTGTCCCTGGCTTCCTGGGGGTGCCCTCCCCTGACCGGGACCCCTGTTCTCCGTCTAGGGCGTCTACAGGCCCACGGCCCTGTCCCTGGGGCTGTGAGTGCGAAAGGAGGGTGCAGGCGTGCCCCGAAGGAAGGTTTGGGCTTCTGCGAAGGGGAAGAGGGCCCCGTTCCCCCATGGGGCAGGACAATACCATACCCCCATCGGTGCATGTGTGGCCCCAGCCCGGTGGGGGCTGAGGGCCCTTGAACCGCCTCACCAGAGCCCCCTAGCCGCGGCCCTAGGAAGTGCACCTGTGCGCAGCCAGAGTCGGGTGGGCGGGGTCAGGCTCCGGCCAGGTGCGGGGCCTGGGGCTCATCAAGAGCTGCTGGGCCAGGTGCAGACCTTTCCACTTTGATTGGTGTTGCCTTGCCCGGGGCTTTTTTCCGCGCAGGCCTGTGTGCCTGCCGTTTTGGAAGAGGCCGCGGTCGCCGCTTGTCCCTGGCTTCCAGGGGGTGCCCTCCCCTGACCGAGACCCCGGCCTTACGTCTAGGGCGACTGCGGGCGCCCGGCCCTTCCGCTGGAGTTGTGAGTGCGAGAGGAGGGTGCAGGCGTGTCCCGGGAGGAAGGTTTGGTCTTCCACGAAGGGGTAGAAGGCCCCGTTCCCGAGAAGGGAGGACAATCCCGTACCCTCATGGGTGCAGGCGTGGCCTCAGCCCAGTGGGGGCTGAGGGCCCCCGAATCCCCTCTCTAGCGCCCCCTTGCGATGGCCCTAGAAAGTGCACCTGTGCGCAGCCCGAGTCAGGTGGGCGGGGTCAGGCTCCGGCCAGGGGCGGAGCATGGGGCTCATCAGCGCTGCTTGGTCAGGTGCGGACATTTCCCTTTGAGTGGTGCTGGCTTGCCCGGTGCTTTTTTCCGCGCCGGCCTGTGTGCTTGCAGTTTTGGAAGAGGCCGCGGTCGCCGCTTGTCCCTGGCTTCCGGGGGCGCCCTAACCTGACCGGGAACCCTGCCCTCCGTCTACGGCGTGCGGGCGCATGTACCCGCCACTGGGGTTGTGAGTGCGAGAGGAGGGTGCAAGCGGGCACCGGGAAGAAGGTTTGGGCTTCCGTAACGGGGAAGAGGGCCCCGTTCACCCATGGGCGTGGACAAACCCGTACCCCCATGGGTGCACGGGTGGCCCCAGCTCGGTAGGTGCTGAGGGACCCCGAACCACTCCCCAGCTCCCCCTAGCGCTGGCCCTAGGAAGTGCACCTGTGCGCAGCCAGAGTCGGGTGGGCTGTGTCAGGCTCCGGCTACGGGCAGAGCCTGGGGCTCATCAGCGCTGCTGGGCCACGTGCGGACTCATCCCCTTTGAGTGGTGAGTGGCTTGCCTGCAGCTTTTTTCCGCGCCGGACTTTGTGCCTGCAATTTTGGAAGAGGCCGCCGTTGCCGCTTGTCCCTGACTTCCGGGGTGCCCTCCCCTGACCGGGACCCCGGCCCTCCGTCTAGGGCGTCTGCGTGCACACGGCCCCGCCGCTGGCGCTGTGAGTGTGAGCGGAGGGTGCAGTCGTGCCCCGGGAGGAAAGTATCGGCTTCCGCGATGGGGAAGTGGGCCCCATTCCCCCATAGGGGAGGACTATCTCGTACCCCCATGGTGCAGCGTTGGCCCCAGCACGGTGGGCCCTGAGGGTCTCCGAACCCCCTCACCAGCTCCTGCTTTCGACGGCCCTAGGAAGTGCACCTGTGCGCAGCCAGAGTCGGGTGGGCGGGGTCAGGCTCTGGCCAGGGGCGGAGCCTGGGGCTCATCAGCGCTGCTGGGCCAGGTGCGGACTCTTCCCCTTTGAGTGGTTCTGGCTTACCCGGGCTTTTTTCCGCGCCGGCCTGTGTGCCTGCAGTTTTGGAAGAGGCCGGGGTCGCCGCTTTTCCCTGACTTCCGGGGGTGCTCTCCCCCGACCAGGACCCCGGCCCTCCGTCTAGGGCGTCTGCGGGCGCACGGCCCCTCCGCTGGGGCTGTGAGTGCGAGAGGAGGTTGCAGGCGTGTCCCGGGAGCAAGGTTTTGGCATGCGCGAAGGAAGAGGGCCCCGTTCCCCCATGGGGGAGGACAATCCCTTACCCCCATGGGTGAAGGGGCTGCCCCAGCCCGGTGGGGGCTGCGGGTCCCCAAACCCCCTCACCAGCGCTCCCTAGCGGCGCGCATAGGAAGTGCACCTGTGCGCAGCCAGTTTCGGGTGGGCGGGGTCAGTCTCCAGCCAGGGGCGGAGCCGGGGTCTCATCAGCGCTGCTGGGCCAGGTGCGGACTCATCCCCTGTGAGTGTTGCTGGCTTGACCGTGGCTTTTTTCCGCGCCGGACTATGTGCCTGCAGTTTTGGAAGAGGCCGCGTTCGCCGCTTGTCCCTGGCTTCCAGGGGGTGCCCTCCCCTGCCCGGGACCCCAGCCCTGCGTCTAGGGCATCTGCGGGCGCCCTGCCCCTCCGCTGGCGCTGTGAGTGCGAGAGGAGGGTGCTGGTGTGCCCCGGGAGGAAGGTTTGGGCTTCCGGGAAGGGGCAGAGCGCACCGTACCGCCATGGGGGTGGACAATCTCGTATCCCCATGGGTGCAAGGGAGGTCCCAGCCCGGTGGGGGCTGTGGGTCCCAGAACCTCCTCACCAGCGCCCCCTAGCGGCGGCCCTAGGAAGTGCACCAGTGCGCAGCCAGAGTTGGGTGGGCGGGGTCAGTCTCCAGCCAGGGGCAGAGCATTGGGCTCATCAGCCCTGCTGGGACAGGTGCGGACAGGATTTGAGTGGTGCTCGCTTGCCCGGGGCTTTTTTCCGCGCCGGCCTGTGTGTTTGCTGTTTTGGAATGGGCCGAGATCGCCGCTTGACCCTGTCTTCCAGGGTGTGCCCTCCCCTGACCGGGACACTGGCCCTCCGTCTAGGGCTTCAGGGACGCACGGCCCCGCCGCTGGGGCTGTGAGTGCGAGAGGAGGGTGCAGGTGTGCCCCCGGAGGAAGGTTTGTGCGTCCTCGAAGGGGAAGAGGGCCCCGTAACCCCATGGGGGAGGACAATACCGTACCCCCATGGGTGCAGGGTTGGGCCCATCCCGGCGGGGGCTGAGGTTGCCCGAACCCCCTCACCAGCGCCCACTAGCGGCGGCCCTAGGAAGTGCACCTGTGCTCAGCCAGAGTCAGGTGGGCGGGGTCAGGCTCCGGCCAGGGGCGGAGCCTGGGGTTCATCAGCGCTGCTAGGACAGGTGCGGACTCTTCCCCTTTGAGTGGTGCTCACTTGCCCGGGGCTTTTTTCTGCGCCGGCCTGTGTGCCTGCTATTTTGGAAGAGGCCGCGGTCGCCGCTTGTCCCTGGCTTCCAGGGGGTGCCCTCCCCTGACATGACCCCCACCCTCCGTCTAGGGCATCTGCGAGCGCACGGCCCCGCCGCTGGGGCTGTGAGTGCGAGAGGAGGGTGCAGGTGTGCCCCGGGTGGAAGGTTTGGTCTTCTGCGAGGGGGAAGTGGGCCCCGTTCCCCCAAGGGGGAGGACAATCCCGTACACCCATGGTGCAGGGTTGGCCCCAGATCGGTGGGGGCTGATTGTCCCCGAACCCCCTCACCAGCGTCCCATTGCGACGGCCCTAGGAAGTGCACATTTGCGCAGCCAGAGTTGGGTGGTCTGGGTCAGGCTCCGGACATGGGGCGGCACCTGGGGATCATCAGCGCTGCTCGGCCAGGTGGTGACTCTTCCCCTTTGAGTGGTGCTGGCTTGCCCGGGGCTTTTTTCTTTGCCGGCCTGTGTGCCTGCAATTTTGGAAGAGGCTGCGTTCACCGCTTGTCCCTGGCTTCCGGGGGGTGCCCTCCCATCACCGGGACTCCGGCCCTCCGTCTAGGGTGTAGGCAGGAGCATGGCCCCGCCGCTGGGGCTGTGAGTGCGAGAGATGGGTGCAGGCGTGCCCAGGGAGGAAGGTTTGGGCTTCTGCGTATGGGAAGAGGGCACCCTTCCCCTATGGGGTAGGACAATCCCGTTACCCCATGGGTGCAGGGGTTGCCCCAGCCCGGTGTGGGCTGAGGGTCACCGATCCCCCTCACCAGCGCCCCCTAGCGGCGGCCATAGGAAGTGCACCTGTGCGCAGCCAGAGTCGGGTGGGCGGGGTCAGACACCGGCCAGGTGCGGAGCCTGAGGCTCATCAGCGCTGCTGGGCCAGGTGCGGACTCTTCTCCTTTGAGTGGTGCTTTCTTGCCTGGGGCTTTTTTCCGCGCCGGCCTGTGTGCCTGCAGTTTTGGAGAGGCCGCGGTCACCGGTTGTTCTTGGCTTCCAGGGGGGGCCACCCCCTGACAGGGACACCGGCCCTCTGTCTTGGGCGTCTGCGGGCGCACGGCCCCGCCGCTGGCGCTGTAGTGAGAGAGGAGGGTTCAGGCTTGCCCTTGGAGGAAGTTTTGGTCTTCCGCGAAGGGGAAGAGGGACCCGTTCCCCCATGGGGGAGGACAATACCGTACACCCATGGGTGCATGGGTGGCCCCAGCCCCGTGGGGGCTGAGGGTCCCCGAAACCCCTCACCAGCGCCTCCTAGCGGCGGCCGTAAGAAGTGCACCTGTGCGCAGCCAGAGTGGTGGGCGGGGTCAGGCTCCGGCCAGGGGCGGAGCCTGGGGCTCATCAGTGCTTCTGTGCCAGGTGCAGACCCTTCCCCTTTGACTGATGCTGCCCTGCCCAGGGCTTTTTTCCGCGCTGGCCTGTGTGCCTGCTGTTTTGGAAGAGGCCGCGGTCGCCGCTTGTCCCTGGCTTCTAGGGGGTACCCTCCCCTGACCGGGATCCCGGCCATCAGTCTAGGGCGTCTGTGGGCGCACGGCACCGCAGCTGGGGCTGTGAGTGCGAGAGTAGGGTGCAGGCGTGCCCCGGGAGGATGATTTGGGCTTCTGTGAACGGCAAGAGGGCCCCGTTTCCGGATGTAGGAGGACAATCCCGTACCCCATGGGTGCAGGGGTGGCCCCAGCTCGGTGGGGGCTGAGTGTCCCCTAACCTATCATCAGGGCCCCCTTGCGGCGGACCTAGGAAGTGCACCTTTGCGCAGCCAGAGTCGGGTGGGGAGTCAGGCTCCGGCCAGGGGCGGAGCCCATGGCTCATCAGCGCTGCTGGGCCAGGTGCGGACTCTTCCCCTTTGAGTGGTGCTGGCTTGCCCGGGGATTTTTTCCGCGCCGGCCTGTGTGCCTGCAGTTTTGGAAGAGGCCGCGGTCGCCGCTTGTCCCTGGCCTCCAGGGCGTGCCGTCCCCTGACCGGGACCCCGGCCTTCCGTCTAGGGCATCTGCAGGCGCACGGCCCCGCCGATGGGGCTGTGAGTGCGAGAGGAGGGTGCAGGAATTCCCCGGAGGAAGGTTTGGGCTTCCACTAAGGGGAAGAGGGCCCCGTTCCCCCATGGGGGAGGACAATCCCATACCCCCATGGGTGCAGCGGTGGCACCAGCCCGGTGGTGGCTGAGGGTCCCCGAACCCACTCACCAGCGCACCCTATCTGTGGCCCTAGGAAGTGCACCTGTGCGCAGCCAAAGTCGGGTGGGCGGGGTCAGGCTCTGGCCACTGGCGGAGCCTTGGTCTCATCAGCGCTGATGGGCCAGGTGCGGACTCTTCCCCTTTGAGTGGTGCTGGCTTGCCCGGGGCTTTTTTCCTCGCCGGCCTGTGTGCCTGCATTTTTGGAAGAGGCCGCGGTCGCCGCTTGTCCCTGTCTTACAGGGGGTCCCCTCCCCTGACAGGGACCCTGGCCCTCCGTCTAGGAATCTGCGGGTGCACGGCCCCGCCACTGGGGCTGTGAGTGCGAGAGGAGGGACCTGGCGTGCCTAGGGAGGAAGGTTTGGGATTCCGCGAAGGGGAAGAGGACCCTGTTCCCCCATAGGGGAGGAAAATCCCGTACCCCCATGTGTGCATGGGAGGCCCCAGCCCGGTGGGGGATGAGGGTCCCCGAATCCACTCATCAGCGCCCCATGGCGGCAGCCCTAGGAAGTGCACCTGTGCGCAGCCAGAGTCGGGTGGGCGGTGTCAGGCTCCAGAAGGGGCGGAGCTTGGGGCTCATCAGCGCTGCTAGGCCAGGTGCGGACTCTTGCCCTTTGAGTGGTGCTGGCTTGCCCGGGGCTTTCCGCGCCGGCCTGTGTGCCTGCAGTTTTGGAAGAGGCCGCTGTCGCCGCTTGTCCCTGGCTTACAGGGTGTCCCAACCCGCGGGATTTTGAGGCACGGAAAGAGAGGTGCTGAGTATTGAAATGAGGGGCTTCAGAAATTGACGCTAGCGTTTGCTTCTTTATTTTTCCTTTTTTCTTTTCCTACTTTTTCATGTTTTTTCCTTTCCCTGTCCTACTACCTTCCCTGGCTTTCTCTATGCTCCTCTCTCAGTACGTTTCTCAGTATCCTCTCTCAAAGTCTCTACACAGTATCCTTTCCACAGTCTCCTTCTCCTCTATGCAGTCTCTCTCCTTATCCTCTACGCAGTCTCTCTCCTTATCCTCCACGCAGTCTCCCTCCTTATCCTCTAAGCAGTCTCTCTCCTTATCCTCTACACAGTCTCTCCAGTCTCTCCCGCGGTTCCCTTCTTATCCACCCTCGCTCCTCCCCTCGTATCTCTCAGTCCCACGTGATTTTCCGGAAATGCAGTGCTTATTCCGATGGCGAAACATGAATTGAAACCTAACTTGTGAGCATGCGCAACATGGCACATGCTCCATGCTGCTCCGGACATTTGCGTGCATGCGCAACACGGCACATGCTCCATGCCGCTCTGGACATCTCCCCCTTTTTTCTTTTAAATGAGATTCCTGGCCTGTCTTAAGTTGGCATATCCCGTAACCAGCCTTTCCCGTCTTTGCTAATCCGGCGCACTTGGTCTGGACCGCTGTCTTAGGTTGGGCTGGACGGGCTACGCTCTTACCCGTCTTTGGCTCACAGATTCTCTAGGGCTAAGTTGACCCATCCGGATGCTACTGGGGAGTCCTGGTCAAGTACCATGGCGCCAAGTACTTGTGTGTCCACAATAGCACTTTTTTTTTTCACTTCCGTACCCGACGGAGAAACCATATGCCGAATGCACAAACAGCCACTCTGGGAGGAGTCCTCTAAACCAGGCAATGAGACCCTTACTCGAAACAGGGTAACCCGAGTGTTGTCAACAGTTATGAGCTGTCTCGCCAATTGAGAGGTCAGGTTCAGGAGCTGGTGGTTCTAAGATCCTCTGATTACACTATTTAACCTATTTTCTTCCATAAACATATCTTTCACCATAACAGGAATTACACAAATAAAACTGTACAAAAAGTTACAATGTATGTGAGTGGTTAACAAAAGTGTGTCTATCTCTTCTTACATGAGCTAACTGCTGACTAAGCATAAAACGTCCATTCTGCAAACGTCCATTCATATATTACTGTGTTGACAACGCAGAAGCAACACCGGCAGCTAAATTTTCCATAGTGTCCATATTTACAGCAGCTTAAGTGACAGCAACGGCGGCAGCAGCAGCAGCCGCGGCCTCTGCTATTGAAACGGCAACAATAGCTGCAGTGATGCTAAAATCACGTCTCTTCCTAGGTAGAACAGGGGAAAGGTGTGCAGAAACATCCACGGGCATGACTAAAATAGAAGGTAGACAACGATCATCGCTCTCTCCGCACTCCGGGCCCAGGAGGCAGAGAGGGGGCAAGTCTCCGCTGAACAGCTCAACCCAGTGGCATCTCCTGCATTATTGTGGAGGACAAAAAAGAAAGGAGGGGACAGACAGACAGCATCAGACCAACTCTATAATCTATTATTCTGAATACTAACAAATTATTCAATGGTAGAACTAATGTTTACAGAATAAATGCCATTAAATAATTTCACCTCACCCTGGCCCAACGGGGCACTATCCAATGGCTTGGAAGCCAGACCAATAGTAAGATTAGTGGCAAATACTTGCGGAAAAGTGGAATCATGATGATCAATGAGGAGCAAAAACGGCAGCTGATACACAATCGCCCATCGTACTAACATCTGGGATGCTTGTGTCATCAATGTTAGCAGGGTCAGGTATATTGACAAACCGAATCAATCGAGCAGGAACCCATCGGGGTGCTTCTGCATCCTGTGGGAAAAGACAAATGCTGCCTGGCAGCTGTATTAATACTGGCGCGGGTGGTTGCCACTCATTATTAACTGGGTCCTTCCATCTCGCTTGCAGCATCGTGACCTGCCGAGGGTCTGGCGACCAGTGCCGATCAGCAGCTGACCGCCCCTGAGTATCTAGGGTCAAAAAATTAAGGGTAAAGAGAGCTGTAGTCAAACGGTCCCTGGGGGAGTGTTCTCCCCCTGTTTGTTTTAAAAGCATAGTTTTCAGAGTACCATGAGTATGTTCAACTATATATACCCTGCCCCTGCGGATTGTATGGAATTCCTGTTTTGTGCACAATGCGATGGACCGCACAAAAGGAGGCAAAAGCCTTACTGGTATAACCAGGACCGTTATCTGTCTTAATGACACGTGGGCGGCCCATTACCGCAAACGCATGTAGCAAATGTGAGCGGACATCAGAAGTCTTTTCACCGCAATGTGGGAAGGCGAAAAGAAAACCAGAGAATGTGTCGATGGAGACATGGACCAGGCTCTGTCGTCCAAAAGAGGGTACATGAGTCACATCGGTTTGCCAAATATGGTTAGGGAGGATGCCCCGGGGGTTAACTCCTGGGGGAGGCACAGCTGCTGGAGCAAAAGGTGCACACTTGTGACAAGTACGAACAATGTCACAAGCTTGACGACGAGTCAACCCGTAACGACCTTTAAGTGACGTGGCGTTGGTGTGCAAGACTGCATGTTCTTCCATAGCACTCTGAAGTGCTGGACAAATTAGATGTCCCCTAGTAAGAGAGTCAGCTGCGGCATTGCCAGCCGCTAAAGGTCCTGGCAATGGAAGATGACCTCTGATGTGACCCACAAAAAGGTGATGAGTTCTCTTACAAATCAGTGTTTGCAACTGATGAAAGAGGGGTGCAATGGAGCTGTGAACAGAAATATGAGCAACGGTTTCCAAAACATTTAAAGCATGTACCAAATATTTGCAGTCAGAATACAAATTGATAGGTTCTTGTGAGTAGGTCTCGAGAGCCGAGAGGACGGTGGTCGACTCAATGACTTGGGCCGAACCACTGGGCACCGAGACCATCTTCCGATCCCCTTCAGAGACAAAGGAGGCTGTACCATTACTGGAGCCTTCTGTAAACACTGTCCACGCCCCCGCAATAGGTTCAGTAACGAGGATCCTGGGGAAACAGACTGGATGATTTTGTAAAAATTTACATAAAGGGCTGCTGGGATAATGCGAATCAAAAAGTACTGAAGTGGTAAAATAAAGGATACTCCATGTTTCATCAGGGCGTATTGACCACTGAATTTGTTCTTTGTTATAAGGGAGAATCACCGCTCGCGGGTGAGTACCTGAAAGATGTAGGCTAGAGTCCAGAGCCGTTTGTACAATTCTGGCAACCGAATGAAAATAAGGCTCTAAGACTCGTTTTGGACAGATGTTAAGATGGATCCAGTAAATGGGACCATATTGCCATATAAGTGCTGTGGGAGTAAGGTTACTACAAAATACCAAGACATCAAAAGGGAGAGAGACAGACAATCTATTTAAGGTCACCTGGGCTAGAGCCTTTTCGACTCTGGTAATCGCTTCATGAGCTTCCTTCGTAATGACTCTAGGAGAAGCAGGGTCTGCTTCTCCTTTCAGCATGTCGAAAAGAGGCTTCAGCTCTCCCGATGTAATAGAGAGCGAAGAACGTATCCATGCTAGATCGCCGCATAGGCGTTGGAAATCATGCAAGGTGCGAAGGTGAGCTACTGCCAATTTTGGTACTGCTGGAGCATAACTACCTTTACTCAAATGGTATCCTAAATACTGAAAAGGCTCAGCCATTTGTAACTTCTCAGGAGCAATCTTTAGACCTGACGTCATTAAATGATTCTCCAGGTCCTGGAAACAGGCATACAGCAGGTCAGACGTGGGAGCTGCCAGTAACAAATCATCCATATAATGATATACATGCACTTGCGAATGTTTGACTCTAACAGGAGCAATGGCTCTTGAGACATAAATTTGACAGATGGTGGGACTGTTTGCCATGCCCTGAGGAAGGCACACCCATTGATATCTGTCATGTGGGGCAGCAGCATTAATGGCCGGGATAGAAAATGCAAAGCGTTTGGAATCTTGATCATGTAATGGAATAGTGAAAAAACAATCCTTAAGACCTAGGATCAAGATATAATGATCTCGCGGAATGGCACTTGGAGAGGGAATACCAGGTTGCACTGGTCCCATAATCTCCATAGTTGCATTCACTGCCCTAAGGTCCTGTAATAGTCTCCATTTTCCAGACTTCTTTTTGATAACAAAGATGGGAGTATTCCAGGGGGGAGTAGACGGGACTATGTGTCCGGTCTGTAGCTGTTCTTCTACTAACATTCTTGCGGCCTCTAACTTCTCTTTCGGCAGGGGCCACTGTGGTACCCACACAGGTGTGTCAGATTTCCAAGTGATAGGAATGGGCATAGGTGGAGGCCTAATCACAGCGGCCCCTAGAAAAAAGGGTAACCGAGCCCTCGTTTATTCCCTGCTTCCCTCGTCACTTCCTGTAGATTAAAAGAGGGCGGCCCTTGCTGTTGTTTACCCAAACCTTGTCCAGGCACGTAGCCCTGATTAACCATCATTTGGCCAGCTGGACTATCCGTGACTAAGGAAGCTCCCATCTCCACCAGAACATCTCGTCCCCAGAGGTTCATGGGGATTCCAGGGAGGACATAAGGTTGAAATTGCCCACTATGGCCCTCATTGTCTCTCCAGCGGAGCACAATAGTACTCCTGGAAGGATTTTGGGATATTCCCAGACCCTGCAAGGAGGTGTAAGCGGTAGCCACAGGCCACTGTGAAGGCCAATGCTCCTTGGATATAATGGAAGTGTCTGCCCCCGTATCCAAAAGGCCCTTAAATGTTCTGCCATTAATTATCAATTCAATTAGAAGCCTCCTATCTAATGTCAGAGCCAAATTCACAACGGGGTTACCTGAAGAGCCAAAACCTTCAGCACCGCGAGTTACACACTGAACTTTTCCATCACTGGCTAATCTTGGTAATGGTATAATTTGAGCTACTCTGTCACCGGGGGATATAAAGATAACTCCACGAGCAACAGACGCAAGAATCTTAATTTCTCCAGTGTAATCAGTATCAACGAGGCCTGGGATGACCTGCAGGCCTTTAAGGGCACTGGAGCTGCGGCCAATTATTAGCCCTACAATTCCATCGGGGAGAGGACCATACTGGCCCGTAGGTAAACATTGCACTCCCATGTTAGCAGTAAGAACAGTATATGCGGAGACACTCAAATCGAATCCGCCACTTCCTGGAGAGGTGCGGAAGAGGCCAGAGAAAAACTTTGCCTTACTTGGGGATTGCTCTGGACTGCCCCTATAATTGGCGGAGAGGGTCGCCGGGGCTGCGCCCTCCCCCACACGTTTCCCGGCTGACCTCCCATACGGGGGGCCAGCGCATTTCCCTGATAATCTATCTTAGACCTACACTCGTTTGCCCAATGATTGCCCTTTCGGCACCGTGGACAAACGCCTGGTTTCTTTTGAGGGTTAGCAATTCGTGATGTCGTAGCACCCCCGCTCCTCCCCAAAACTGGGCAGGAGGCCTTTATATGCCCTTGCTGACCACAAGCAAAACAGACATGATTTCGGGGTCCAGTTACTGGACCATGCAAGGCCTGAGCGATCACTGCACCGGAAACTTGCGCCTCACAAATATCTTTACAAAGTCTTACATAATCATCCAAACTAGCCCTAGCTTTCCAGGGTCTAATAGCTTCCTGACACCATTTATTGGCATTTTCAAATGCAAGCTGTTTAACTATCGGTAGGGAGGCATCAGTGTTACCTAGAATTCTGCCAGCTGCAGTCATCAATCTTGCTAGGAACTCTGCATAAGGTTCTGTCGAACCTTGAATGACCTTTGTTAATTGAATGTCGGCTCCTCCTCTATCGCCTATTGCCTTCCAGGCTGACCGTCCAGCTGCTGCAACTTGGGCAAATACAGCCGGATCGTAATCCTTTTGTTGGTCATTACTATCATATTGCCCTTCTCCTGCTAACATATCCTTCTTTCTAGCCGGAAATCCAGCCTCAGCATTGAGTTTAGCTGTATAAATGCAGTTCTCTAAAAATATACCTTTCCATACCAAGTAATCCCCTGGGGAAGTCACTGCTCTGACTAGCGCCTTCCAATCATTAGGAGTCGGATTCGTGCCGATCCAGCTATCCAATAAGGTATGCGTAAAAGCGCTCTGGAGGCCATACTGAGTAACTGATTCCTTCAAAGCCTTCAAATCTTTAAAAGATGTGGAGACATGTACACTAGTACGCACCCCTTGAGGATCTGTCCCTTCCGCGACCGGATAAGCATAATTAGGGGCCTGGGAAGCCAGAACTCTTTCCATCATAGAGCACAGTCTTTCCATTAATGGAAGATCAACCATGTCGAGGGTTCTAGAAGGTGACTCCCCAGTTGTTTTCCATCTCCTTTTACGCTTCCCTGCCTTATAACAACCGAGGCCTTTCTCATCCTGTTCCTCGTCTCATCCCGACTCATCAGTAGAATCATCTGGAGAAGGGGCTGTTGTTATTTTTCGAGTAGAGGAAGGGGGACTTACCGATGTAGAACTCTTAATGGAACTTCTATCTTCTTCCTCCATTTTTCTCTCTGTCCTGACGGCCTCAGTGGCTAACTGAGTGGCAACAGTGCCACCAGCATTAAGAGCATCTCCCACACTCTCCAGACCGTCAAAGTAGTGCCAGGAAGAGACTCAAGGCCATATAATTGCTGATGCAAGACAATATCTCCTTTCACCTTATTCCAATTGTCACTATCGACCTGATCCTGCTTCAGAAACCGTTTCCTAGTAAAACTAAGGGTCTCTACAAATCCTCTAAGAATTTTTCTACTGAGAGGAACCCCAAACTCTTTTAGAAGAGCTTCCAGGGAAATAACTAACTGCCCCTTGGACATTGACTTGCCCATGATCCCAGCTACCTTACCTTAATTTACTTTACTTTACTTGCCGGCTCACCACAGCTGGTCCTTCAGTGGGTCCTTTGTTCTTTTTCATGCCCCACGTTGGGCGCCACCTGTCCCGACCCGCAGGATTCGGAGGCACGGAAAGAGAATGGCTGAGGATTGAAATGAGGGGCTTTGCAAATTGACGCTAGCGTTTGCTTCTTTATTTTTTCTTTTTCCTTTTCCTACTTTTACATGTTTTTTCCTTTCTCTGTCCTACTACCTTCCCTGACTTTCTCTATGCTCCGCTCTCAGTACGTTTCTCAGTATCCTCTCTCAAAGTCTCTACACAGTATTCTTTCCACAGTCTCCTTCTCCTCTACGCAGTCTCTCTCCTTATCCTCTACGCAGTCTCTCTCCTTATCCTCCACGCAGTCTCCCTCCTTATCGTCTACGCAGTCTCTCTCCTTATACTCTACGCAGTCTCTCCAGTCTCTCCTGTGGTTCCCTTCTTATCCCCCCTCACTCCTCCCCTCGTAACTCTCAGTCCCTCGTGATTTTCCGGAAACGCAGTGGTTTCTTTGAAGGCGAAACAGGAATCGAAACCTAACTTGCAAGCATGCGCAACACGACACATGCTCCATGCGTCTCCAGACACAGGGGGTGCCCTCCACTGACAGGGACCCCGGCTCTCGGACTAGTGCGTCTGGGGGCGCACGGCCCCGCCGCTGGGGCTGTGAGTGCGAGAGGAGTGTGCAGGCGTGTGCCTGGAGGAAGATTTGGGCTTCCGCGAAGGGGAAGAGCGCCCCGTTCCCCCAAGGGGGAGGACAATCGCGTACCCCCATGGGTGCAGAGGTGGCCCCAGCCCCTTGGGGGCTGAGGGTCCCCGAACGCCCTCACCAGCGCCCCCTAGCGACGGCCCTAGGAAGTACACCATTGCGCAGCCAGAGTCGGGAGGGCGGGGTCAGGCTCCAGCCAGGGGCGGAGCCTGGGGCTCATCACCGCTGCTGGGCCAGGTGCGGACTCTTCCCCTTTGAGTGGTGCTGGCTTGCCCGGGCTTTCCGCGCCGGCCTGTGTGCCTGCAGTTTTGGAAGAGGCCGCAGTCGCCATTGGTCCCAGGCTTAGAGGGGGTGCCCTCGGCTGACAGGGACCCAGGCCCTCTGTCTAGGGTGTCTGCGGGCGCACGGCCCCGCCTCTGGGGTTGTGAGTGCAAGAGAAGGGTGCAGGCGTGTCCCGGGAGGAAGATTTGGGCTTCCGCGAAGGGGAAGAGGGCCCTGTTCCCCCATGGGGGAAAACAATCCCGTACCCCCATGGGTACAGAGGTGGCCCCAGCCCCGTGGGGGCTGAGGGTCCCCGAACCCCATCACCAGTGACCCCTAGTGGCGGCCTCAGGAAGTGCACCTGTGCGCAGCCAGAGTCGGGTGGGCGGGGTCAGGCTCCGGCCAAGGGAGGAGCCTGGGGCTCATTAGCGCTGCTGGGCCAGGTGCGGACTCTTCCCCTTTGAGTGGTGCTTGCTTGCCCGGGGCTGTCCGCGCCGGCCTGTGTGCCTGCAGTTTTGGAAGAGGCCGCGGTCGCCGCTTGTCCCTGGCTTCCAGGGGGTGCCCTCCCCTGACCGGGACCCCGGCCCTCCGTCTAGGGCATCTGCGGGAGCACGGCCCCGACGCTGGGGCTGTGAGTGTGAGAGGAGGGTGCAGGCGTGCCCCGGGAGGAAGATTGGGCTTACCCCGAGAGGAATAGGGCCGCGTTCCGCCATTGGGGAAGACACTCCCTTATCCCTATGGGTGCAGAGATGGCCCCAGCCCCGTGGTGGCTGAGGGTCCCCGAACCCCCTCACCAGCGCCCCCTAGCGGCGGCCCTAGGAAGTGCACCTGTGTGCAGCCAGATTCGGGTGGGCGGGTCAGGCTCCTTCCAGGGGCTGAGCCCGGGGCTCATCAGCACTGCTGGGCCAGGTGCGGACTCTTCCCCTTTGAGTGGTGCTGGCTTGCCAGGGGCTTTCCGCGCAGGCCTGTGTGCCTGCAGTTTTGGAAGAGGCCGCGGTCGCCGCTAGTCCCTGGCTTCCAGGGGTGCCCACCCCTGACAGGGACCCCAGCCCTCCATCTAGAGCGTCTGCCAGCGCACGGCCCCACCTCTGGGGCTGTGAGTGCGAGAGGAGGGTGCAGGCGTGCCCCGGGAGGAAGATTTGGGCTTCCCCCGAGGGGAAGATAGCCCCTTTTCCCCTTGGGGGAGGAAAGTTCCGTACGCCCATTGGTGCAGAGGTGGCCCCAGACCGGTGGGGGCAAAGGGTCCCAGAATCCCCTCACCAGCGCCCCCTAGCGGCGTTCCTAGGAATTGCACCTTGCGCAGCAAGAGGCGGGTGGGCGGGGTCAGGCTCCGGCCTGGGGCGGAGCCTGGGGCTCATCAGCGCTGCTGGGCCAGGTGCGGACTCTTCCCCTTTGAGTGGTGCTGGCTTGCCCGGGGCTTTCTGCGCCGGCCTGTGTGCCTGCAGTTATGGACGAGGCCACGGTCGCCGCTTGTCCCTGGCTTACAGGGGTGGCCTCCCCTGACTGGGACCCCGGCCCTCCGTCTAGAGCGTCTGCGGGCACACGGTCCCGCATCTGGGGCTGTGAGTGCGAGAGGAGGGTGCAGGCGTGCCCCGGGAGGAAGATTTGGGCTTCCGCGAAGGTAAGAGTGCCCCGTTCCCCCATGGGGGAAGACAATCCTGTACCCCCATGGGTGCAGAGGTGGCCCCAGCCCCGTGTGGGCTGAGGGTCCCCGAATCCCCTCACCAGCGCCCCCTAGCGGCGGACCTATGAATTACACCTGTGCTCAGTTAGAGTCGGGTGGGCGGGGTCAGGTTTCCGCTAGGGGCTGAGTTGGGGCTCATCAGCACTGCAGGGCCAGGTGCGGACTCTTCCCCTTTGAGAGTTGCTGGCTTGCCAGGGGCTTTCCGCGTCGACCTGTGTGCATGCAGTTTTGAAAGAGGCCATTGTCGCCGCTTGTCCCTGGCTTACAGGGGGTGCCCAGCCCTGACAGGAACCCCATTCCTCCGTCTGGGGCGGCTGCGGGCGCTCGGCCCCGCCGATGGTGCTGTGAGTGCGTGAGGAGGGTGCAGGCGTGCCCCGGGAGGAAGATTTGGGCTCCCCCCGAAGGGAAGAGGGCCCGTTATCCCATGGGGGAAGACAATCCCGTACCCCCATGGGTGCAGAGGTGGCCCCATCCCAGTGGGAGCTGAGGGTCCCCGAACACCCTCACCAGCGCCCCCTAGCTGCGGCCCTAGGAAGTGCAGCTGTATGCAGGCAGAGTCGGGTGGGCGGCGTCAGGCTCCGGCCAGGGGCAGAGCCCGGGGCTCAGCAGCGCAGCTGGGCCAGGTGCGGACTATTCCCCTTTGAGTGGTGCTGGCTTGCCCGGGGCTTTCCGCGCTGGCCTGTGTGCCTGCATTTTGGAAGAGGCCCCGGTTGCCGCTTGTCCTTGGCTTCCAGGGGGTGCCCTCCCCTGACAGGGTCTCCGGCCCTCCGTCTAGGGCGTCTGCGTGCGCACAGCCCTGCCGCTGGGGCTGTGAGTGCGACAGGAGTGTGCAGTCATGCCCCGGGAGGTAGATTTTGGCTTCCCCCGAGGGGTAGAGAGACCCTTTCCCCCATGGGGCAGGAAAATTCCATATCCCCATGGGTGCAGAGGTGGCCCCAGCCCAGTATGGCGGAGGGTCCCCGAACCCCCTCACCAGCGCCCCCTAGCGGCGGCCCTAGGAAGTGCACCTGTGTGCAGCCAGAGTCGGGTGGGCGGGGTCAGGCTCCGGCCAGGGGCGGAGCCAGGGGCTCATCAGCGCTGCTGGGCCAGGTGTCGATCCTTCCCCTTTGAATGGTGCTGGCTTGCCTGGGCTTTCCACGCCGGACTGTGTGCCTGCAGTTTTGGAAGAGGCTGCGGTCGACGCTTGTCCCTGGCTTACAGGGGGTGCCCTCACCTGACATGGACCCCGGCCCTGAGTCTAGGGTGTCTGCAGGCGCACGGCTCCGCCGCTGGGGTGTGAGTGCGTGAGGAGTGTGCCGGCGTGCGCCGGGAGGAAGATTTGGGCTTCCGCAAAGTGGAAGAGGGCCCCGTTCCCCCATGGGGGAAGACAATCCCGTACCCCCATGGGTGGAGAGGTGGCCCCAGCCGCGTGGGGACTGAAGGTCTCCGAACCCCCTCACCAGCGCCCCCTTGCGGCGGCCTTAGGTGCCGGGGACCAGCCTCCGGCAAAACGTCGTGTCAGGGGTTCTTGAAAGGATGAGAAGGCGTCGGCGAAAACAAAAGAACTGACACTTAAGGGCTGAGGGGGAGGGAAATGAGGAGACACCGACACTTGGTGACGTGTTTGTGTTTTTTGTCGAGAGACTTAGTAGGTTTTTTTATTTATTATTAGTAATAATAATAAGGAAATACATTATTATGTGTAAAGTAAAAATAATTAGTATATTATGTTTTTTATATACTATTGGTCCCTATAGGTTTTAGTTAGACGGTAGTTTTTAAGGTTAATAGATAATAAATTAAACTTAACATTAATGTTATTTATTTTTTATTTAATCAATTATTTAAAACAAAGAATAACTATTAGTGTATTTTTATTAGTTAAAGCCTATGTATTAAAGGACTATTTTATTTACATGACCTTTAGCCAGAGACTAGTTGTTGTTTAGTTATTAGAATTTTTTTATTTAGAAATTTTTTAATTTAAATAGTTCTATATTAAAAATTTTTTTAAGAAATTTTAAGAGAAAACAAAATAGAAGGGCCTTTTATAATTATTGTATTGTAATGTTTGTCAGGTATGTTTAATAAGTTGTTTTTTATTGTTAAGTAGGCCAAATTGTTTAATAATTAGTTTTTAATTTTTATGTTGTTTATTTGTAATATATTGATGTATATGTGAGGCCCTTTGGCTTCGGCCCCACGGTGTGAGGCCCTTTGGGCTTCGCTGCTTGCCAGTGTCTTATTTGGCCGGGGCATCAAGGCCTCCTGCAGCACCTCCCCCTTTTTTGTTTTTGGCCATTATTTGTATAGTTTTTAACTCAACACGTGTCTGATTGAGAGCACGGAAAAGCAATTTAATAAACAATGGGAAGAGTATTAATATAATTATGGTGACAAGTAAAACGATACCTAAAGTAATAAATGATGGGAACCCGGTGGCCTTAGTGGTATAATGTTGCAAGGAAGTGAGGAAGGAAGCAGCAACTTTTGCAGGTGTGGAGGAAGGGGAATGAGCTAAACTAATTGCCTTAATATTTTTTTGCAGAGCAGTAAGGTCTAGGAAACGTTTGTATTATTTCAAACACCCAGTAAATGATTTTTGACATTATTCCAAGAAACCGAAGAAGAGTTATAAACATGTGGAGTGACACAAATTTATTTGTAATTAGAATGACATTTGGTAGTCAAATGTGTTTTTATGTGTTGAATTTGATTGCCAATATGTAAAAGTGTTTTCTCAAGAACATTTAAACGAGCTTTAAACTTATTATCAATGTGGTCTTGAATAATTAAAGTGTGTGTGATGTTACGAGACAAATTATTAACATGGGAGGCAGTGTGAACTTGTTGTACGAGAACAGTAGTAGAAACAGCAACAAAACTAATAATAGCAATAAGATCCGTAATACCCAGTATAAGTGCCGCTACAAACCTTTTGGAGCGATGCAGTCCCTGTCCCACAAGCTGAAGAGTATACAGTCCAATGTCATCATACTATGGCTGTCGTAAGCTTACAGGGAGCATGACATAAGGAGGTTGATGTAAGATAACAAAAGTAGCTTTAGACAATGAGCCAACAGAGGTAATACAGTTGGTGAGAATACAGTCAGTACAATTAACATGAAAAGTATGGTGATGATAAGTAATGGTTAAATGTTCGGGGCCCTCAATGAGGAGGGCATGAGGGGGGCCCACACAAGCCCGCACGGTGACAGCATGAACAGAATGTCCAGGTCGGCGAAAAAACACAGGTGAAGTGGCGGCAAGGGGACGAAATAAGTCCGGGTATGCACGGGAACCATTCGAAGTGTTGATGATGTAGGTGGGAGTAATTTATCCCGCTGAATACCATTGAGTGATAGGTTCAAGGGGTGGGATGAGGCGATTCGACCGGTTGTAGATGAGCGCATCCTGCAGAAGAAACCTATAATTCTTGGGGACATTAGTGGCAGATGTAACTGCTCCAGAAACTGAAAAATCATAAATAGAAAGATTAGTCTGGTAAGGCTGGTAACGAATTCCTGCAGAGGGAAACCTACAATTATGTCAGGTGGGAAATCTGTGATTTGTGTTAAATTGAACAGGCTGGGAGAGTGGAGGATACTGAAACTCAAGCTATGTTTTTATTAGTGCTGCGAGGACCAAGGAGAGATATAAGCAGTACCCATAAATTATGGTTAGGTCCGGAGGAGGAAGGCTTTGAAGTTACTGTCAAAAAAATATTTATCGTTAATAGGTAGGCAGCCAGGTAGTTGAGACCTTATATAGACAGGATTGGATGTAAAACACATAGGAGGCGAATCCATGCGTCCCTGAAAAGAAAAGTTATTAGTGCTTTTAAATAAAACAAGAGTCTGAATCTCTACCTAGTAAATTAGAATAATTAGTGAACACACGGGGCGAGGGAAATCCCCAAGGAGTGGGATGGAAAAAGGGGGGATCTGGGATGTAAGCCCAATAGGAAACAGAAGGCATGAGAGAAGCAGGAGAAGCTGGTGATATGTTATATGAGAAGATTGCTAGCACGGCAAGGAATATAATCTTTGGGGTCATGTGTGCATTTTGCTGCATAAGTAGCTGTTCAGAATTAGAGGCTAGATTTTTGAGCAAATTTCAATTGTCATGATGAGATGTCTTACGGACCCGAAGGTGGTGCAGGGAAGAGGACAATCTTCCAACAGGGGATCTGGAGTGGTGACATCTTGGAGGAGGTGGGTGGTGTCCCAGAGGGCTGCACCTACGCATCTTGGAGCGTCGGTTGTCTGACGGGGGGCGTGTCGGTGAAGGCTTTTGAGACATGATGTCGGATCAGTCTGTCAGGAATCCAAATTGGGCTGTCCGAATCTTGTGGAAAGATACAAGCATAGCCTTTTTCATTTGCTAATAACACATTAGGGCCTTTTTATGTTTCAGAAAGGAGATCTTTTTACATAATTTGAGGTTTAGGGGCCAGTTGGTCAGGATCCCAATGTTTATTAATTGGTGACATTTTTTGAGAATTACAATTTAAATAATTGATGACAAACATAGTATGAGTTAAAATATGATGAGCCGAACTATGTTTAAAATTAGATTGTTGTAGTTTATATATTTGAGACTTTAATGTCTGGTGGGCTCTTTCAACAATAGCTTGTCCTTGTGGATTATAAGGAATTTCTGTAGAATGAGAATTTGAAATGAAGCATAAAATTTTTAAAGGCAGAGGATGTATATACAGGAGTATTGTCAGTTTTAATAGCATGAGGTTTGCCTGCGTAGGCAAAACAAAACATTAGATGTTGAGAGACATTTTTAAAAGCTTTTTTTGTCCGGGCAGTAGCCATAATAACATGAGAAAATGTATCTATGGAAACATGGACAAAACTGAGTCTCCCAAAACTAGTAATATGAGTGACATTTATTTGCCAGAGATTATTTGTTCTGAGGCCTTGTGGGTTTACCCCCATCGGAAGTGAAGGGTGAGTGGTGGTGCAAACCGAGCATTTGTGAACAATTTTTCGGGCTGTTTTTTGAGTTAGATGAAATTGTTTCCGCAATGAAGTGGCATTTTGGTGATGAAGGGCATGATTATTAATTGCCTCCTGTACTGTGAATACTGCTGCTTGAGTCAACAAATTGGCCAGTTCATTTTCACGAGCTAGAGGACCTGGTAATTTAGAATGACCACGAATATGGTCAACATACACTCTGGATGTCCTAGATCTTATTAAAGTTTGCAGCTCCAATAGCTGTGGAGCAATGGTAGTTTTAGCATCAGCAATTACATCAGTCTCAATATCAGGAAATAATTTGGTTATATATTGGGAATTAGTAAAAAGGTTAAATGGCTGATTTTGTAAAATTTCAAAAACTGTGAGAACTGTAAATAATTTAGTTTTTTGGGCTGAGGTTTTTGTTGTCTGGATGGACTTTGGTTTGTCATTGATAATGAAAGCAGTTCTACCGTTGGAGGAGCCATTCGTAAACACAAGTGTAGCAGGTTCTGGCAAAGGCACAGCACTAACAATGGTTGGAAAAATAAAAGCCTGTTTCTTAAAGAAATGAAGCACAGGGTCGGGAGGCAAATGAAACTTTATTTCACCCGAAAAAGATTGCAGGGCTATTTGCTAGTCATTACTTAAACTAAGCAAGTCATTAAGTTGTTCTTTTTTGTAAGGTAAAACAAGAACAGGAAATTCTCGGCCAAAAAGCTCAACGCTCCTATGCCTTCATTTAACAATTAACGCAGCCACTTGGGAAGCATAGGGACAAACAACCTTTTTTGCAGTAACTGGTAAATGTAACCATTCCAGTGGCCCCTTTTGCCACAAAACACCTGTTGGCAGGTGTGGGGTGGCCAAAATTATGAACTCCCAAGGCTTAGTATAATCTAGCCACAACAGTTGTTGATTGTTGAGTGTATTATTTACCTTTTGTAAGGCTAGTGTAGCCTTAGGTGTTAATTGCCTAGGGGACTTAGGATTAGAATTACCTTTTAACACATTAAACAGAGGACGTAAATTAGCAGTGGTTAGCTGCAGATGAGTTTTTATTCAATTTATGTCTCTAAGTAGTTTTTGAAAATTATTTAATGTCTGTAAAGAGTCTGTTTGTAGCTGCAGTTTTTGTGGTGTCACAGTTAAAGAACGAACAATCTTTCCTAAATAATTGATTGGTGGAGAAGTTTGAATTTTTTCTGGTGCCACCACAAGTCCATAACTTTGCAGCAAAGCCACCAGATGAGCCAAGGCCTGATTTAACAAGTCCACTTGAGCATTACTTATTAAAATATTATCCATATAATGAACACAGTAAATGGAAGGGTATTCATCCTTAAAGGATGACAAAACCATATCCACAAATTTTTGACATAAAGTAGGACTGTTTTTCATGCCCTGAGGAAGAACTTTTTATTTATACCGTTGAAATGGCCTTTTTAAATTTACTGATGGGACACTAAATGCAAATTGTTTGCAGTCTTGGGGATGTAAAGGGATGGTAAAAAAGCAATTTTGTCAATTAATAACAATAACATGTTTATTTTTAGGGATGGCCACAGGTGATGGCAAACCTGGTTGCAAGCATTTCATATTTTGCATAGTGACATTTATTGTTTTTAAGTCCTGTAACAATTTTTATTTTTTTGATTTTTTTATTACAAATATAGGAGTATTTTATGGGCTGGTAGTAGGGCGAATGTGTCCTTTTATTAGTTGTTTTTGAACCAAAGTTGTTACAGCCTGGATTTTATCCTCTGTCAGGGGCCATTGCTTTATCCATATTGGATCATTATTTTTCCACACAACTGGGTCGGCTGTGACCTCCGCAATGGCCCTCTTTATAAATTTGATCCATATCCCAGGCCTTGTCATGGCTCTCTCTGAGCAACCTCAATGGGAAATACTCGGCCCTCTATTTTTTTTCCTAAACCTTGATTTGGGTCAAAGCCCATTTGTAACATTTGAGCGGTTACCTTATTATTGGGGCTAAATAGGAGCACTCCCATTTGAGAGAGTATGTCTTTTCCCCACAATGTCATAGGAAGAGATGGGACAACATAAGTTTGAAAAGTCCCGGACACCTCTCCATCATTTTAATTTAAAATTTGAAAACTTTTTGCCACATTTTGTGCTGATCCCAATCCGACCAAAGTAGAAGGCGTAGGCTTTGTGGGCCAGGCATTAGGCCAATTACTCCCTGCTATGCAGGTAACATCAGCACCAGTGTCTAACAATTTTTCAATTGCTTTTTTTTTGAATTTTTATAACTTTGGTCAGTCTATTGTCTTTAATTTGTTGGACCCAAAAAGCCATGTTACTGGATTCAAAACTGGAATCACTTTGTGGTTCATTGGATGTAATTTTATCGCCAACTGACACCAGAGGCAGTAAAAGTAATTGAGCAATTTTTTGTCCTGGATGAATTTGTATAGTTTGTATTGGAGGCTCTAGCATAACTTTTATTTTACCAGTAAAATCAGAATCAACAACAACCGGTATTACTTTTATGCCTTGTAGAGACGCAGAACCTCGGCCAAAAACAAGCCCCATTGTACCCAGAGGGGGGGACCCATACACCCCAGTTGTCAACATGGTGTAAGATTGATCAGAAGTTAATATTGCGGCGGAGGTGGAATGCAAGTCCAAGCCCGCTCCGCCTGTGGCCCTGCAGACGAGATCAGAGAGTGTTGGCCGCTCTGGTCGTTTAGGTTCCCAATTATTTGAGGGGCCTGGGTCGGGCCCCTTACCCAGTTTTTTGACTGTGAGATGTTTTTTGAAAAAACAGTCGGATTGGTGCCCGCAGTAAACTTTTTATTTGGTGGCAACAATGTATTATTTTTATGATATTTAGACCGACAGTCCTTTATTTAATGAAATTTTTTATTATAACGCGGGCAGATAGTTTTTGGAAGTATTATTTGAGAAGGAATTTTACTATTATTTGTTGTAACAGGCGTGTCAGACTGTTGAGGCAAGGCTGGAGGCGGCATAGAGATTACTTTGTTTGGGCAATTTTTACTATAATGCCCTGGCTGTCCGCAAGAAAAACAATTTCCAAAATTTTTGTTTATTTTTTTTTCTTTTATTGATCAAGGGAGGCGAACCATTGGCTGCTGGTCTGTCCCTTTAAGGCAGCCGCAATGGCCACACCATGAAGATATGAGGGTGTCACCTCCGAACAGGTTTGAACATATTTATTAATGTTGCCTGTTTGTACAATGGGTCTTAACAATGCCTGACAAGGTGGTGAAGCATTTTCAAAAGCCAGTTGTTTAGTTATAATGTGAGCCGCCTCAGCATTAGGTATAGATTTTTGGACAGCATTCATTAACCGTGATAAAAAGTTTTGATAAGATTCCTCAGGCCCTTGTTTAATGTTAGCAAGGCCAGAGGTTTTTACTTTACCAGCCAGCAACCGGCTCCATGCTGCAACTGCAGCTTCACGCACGAGACGAAAGACCGGAGGTGGCATATGAATTTGTACATTGTTTTTATACCAATTATTTTGACCCAAATTTATTTTAAGTAGAATTTTATTATTTTTATTTTTTTATTATTATATTTTTTACCATTTTTTGTGGGTTTTTTTCATAATTTGCCTTTCACAATAAATAATTTCCACCAGACAGACTAGATCTAGTCATCATTTGTCAATCAAGGGGTGTGAGGAAGTGACTGGCCACTGATTCTACGAGTTGCAAGGTATAAGGAGTTGTAGCCCCGTAATCGGCAGTTTCTCTTTTCAATTTCTTTAAAAGCTCAAAGGGAAGGGGTTCCCACTGAGGCTGCTCATGGTCATTGTCTACATTGAGCACAGGAAAACATCGAAAGGTAAAATTACCTTTTTATTCTGCTTGTCTCACTGCACCAGCAAAACCAGCTCTAGACATATGAACCAAATCACCAGACAACATTTGTGGCATTGACCTGGACACAGGCTCTGCGTTTTCAAAGGGGTCTGATTGTATATTTGCAGAACAAGGCTTGAGATCAGTCTTAGCTCTAGCCAAATTACTGATATATTTTTTAACAATCTTAGCCAAGTCTGGGCTGGAAATTGAATCAGATTTAGGAATAGATTCATGAAAAGGAGTCGACGCTTCAGTAGAGAGGTCAACTTTGGCTCTAGAATTAATTTTTGACTTTTGACAAACAATTTCATTATCCGAAGAATCCGAATTACATTCTTTAATGTAGCTGGCCAATTTTTGTTTTATTTTTGGTTTTGTATTTTTTGCTTTGCCTCCAGCCTGGCTAAAGCAATTTATTTGTTTAGGCAATTGTTTTGTTATTGACGGGCTGTCAGCCGAGGACACTTTAATGTCCTCCAAGGATAAGGAAGCAGTAGGCTCAGGTAGCCGTAATTTCCTGAGCTTTTTATTTATCTTTTCCAATTCAGACCCTTGATTTAGCATGTCTTGCTACAGACCCCACAATGAAAAGGCATCAATGGGGGGGCTCATCAGCGCTGCTGGGCCAGGCACTGACTCTTCCCCTTTGAGTGGTGCTGGCTTGCCCGGGGCTTTTTTCCGTGCTGGCCTGTGTGCCTGCAGTTTTGGAAGAGGACGCGGTCGCCACCTGTCCCTGGCTTCCAGAGGGTGCCCTCCCCTGACCAGGACCCCGGCTCTCCGTCTAGGGCTTCTGTGGGAGCACAGCCCGGCCGCTGGGGCTGTGAGTGCGAGAGGAGTGTGCAGGCGTGCACCGGGAGGAAGATTTGGGCTTCCCACTAGGGGAAGAGGGCCCGTTCCCACATGGGGGAAGACAATCCCGTACCCCCATGGGTGCAGAGGTGGCCCCAGCCCCGTGGGGGCTGAGGGTACCTGAGCCCCTCAACAGCGACACCTAGCGGCGGCCCTAGAAGTGCACCTGTGCGCAGCCAGTGTCGGGTGGTCAGGGTCAGGCCCAGGCCAGGGGCAGAGATGGGGCTCATCAGCGCTGCTGGGCCAGGTGCGGACTATTCACCTTTGAGTGGTGCTGGCTTGCCCTGGGCTTTCCGCGCCGGCCTGTGTGTCTGCAGTTTTGGAAGAGGCCGCGGTCGCCGCTTGTCCCTGGCTTACAGGGGGTGCCCTCCCCTGACAGGGACCCCGGCCCTCCGTCTAGGGCCTCTGCAAGCGCAGGGCCCCACCGCTGGGGCTGAGTTCGAGAGGTGGGTGCAGGCGTGCACAGGGAGAAAGATTTGGGCTTCCGCGAAGGGGAAGAGGGCCCCGTTACCCAATGGGGGTAGACAATCCCGTACCCCCATGGGTGCAGAGGTGGCCCCAGCCCCGTGGGGGCTGACAGTCCCCGAACCCCTCACCAGCGCCCCCTAGCGGCAGCCCTATGAAGTGCACCAGTACTAAACCAGAATCCGGTGGGCAGGTCAGGCTCCGGGCAGGGGTGGAGCCTGGGCCTCATCAGCGCTGCTGGGCCGGCTGCGGACTCGTCCACTTTGAGTGGTGCTGGCTTGCCCGGGGCTTTCCGCGCCTGCCTGTGTGCCTGCAGTTTTGGAAGAGGCCGCGGTCGCCGCTTGTCCCTGGCTTCCAGGGGGTGCCCTCCCCTGACAGGGACCCCTGCCCGCCGTCTAGGGCGTCTGCGGGCTCATGGCCCCGCCGCTGGGGCTGTGAGTGCGAGAGGAGGGTGCAGGCAGGCGCCGGGTGTAAGATTTGGGCTTCCGCAAAGGGGAAGAGGGCCCCGTTCCCCCATGGGGGAAGACAATCCCGTACCCCCATGTGTGCAGAGGTGGCCCCAGACAGGTGGGGGCGGAGGGTCCCCGAACTCCCTCACCGGCGCCCCCTAGCGGCGGCCATAGGAAGTGAACCTGTGCCCAGCCAGAGTCGGGTGGGAGGGGTCAGGCTGCGGCCATGGGCGGAGCCTGGGGCTCATCAGCGCTGCTGGGCCAGGTGCGGACTCTTCCCCTTTGAGTGGTGCTGGCTTGACCGGGGCTTTCCGCGCCGGCCTGTGTGTCTGCAGTTTTGGAAGAGGCCGCGGTCGCCGCTAGTCCCTGGCTTACAGGGGGTGCCCTCCCCTGACAGGGACCCCGGCGCTCCGTCTAGGGCGTCTGTAGGCGCACGGCCCAGGCGTTGGGACTGTGAGTGCGAGAGGAGGGTGCAGGCGTGCCCCGGGAGGAAGATTTGGGCTTCCGCGAAGGGGAAGAGGGCCCCGTTCCCCCATGGGGGAAGACAATCCCGTACCCCGAAGGGTGAAGATGTGGCCCCAGTCCCGTGGGGGCTGAGGGTCCCTGAACCACCTCTCCAGCGCCCCCTAGCGGCGGCCCTAGGAAGTGCACCTGTGCCAAGCCAGAGTCGGATGGGCCGGGTCAGGCTCCGGCCAGGGGCGGATCCAGGGGCACATCAGCGCTGCTGGGCCAGGTGTGGACTCTTCCACTTTGTGTGGTGCTGGATTGCCCGGGGCTTTCCGCGCCTGCCTGTGTGCCTGCAGTTTTGTAAGAGGCCGCGGTCGCCGCTTGTCCCTGACTTACAGGGGGTGCCCTCCCCTGACAGGGACCCCGGCCCTCCATCAAGGGCGTTTGCGGGCGCTTGGCCATGCCGCTGGGGCTGTGAGTGCGAGAGGAGGGTGCAGGCGTGCCCCGGGTGGAAGATTTGGGCTTCCCCCGAGGGGAAGAGAGCCCCTTTCACCCATGGGGGAGGAAAGTTCCATACCCCCATGGGTGCAGATTTGGCACCAGTCCGGTGGGGGCGGAGGGTCCCCGTACCCCCTCACCAGCGCCCCCTAGCGGTGGCCTTAGGAAGTGCACCTTTGCGCAGCCAGAGTCGGGTGGGCGGGGTTAGGCTCCCACCAGGGGCGGAGCCTCAGGCTCATCAGAGATGCTGGGCCAGGTGAGGACTCTTCCCCTTTGAGTGGTGCTGGCTTGCCCTGGGCTTTCCGCGTCGGCCGTTGTGCCTGCAGTTTTTGAAGAGGCCGCCGTCGCCGCTTGTCCCTGGCTTACAGGGGGTGCCTCCCCTGACAGGGATGCCTGCCCTCCGTCTAGAGCGTCTGCGGGCGCACGACCGCGCCGCTGGGGCTGTGAGTGCAAGAGGAGGGTGAAGGCGTGCCCCGGGAGGAAGATTTGGGCTTCCGCGAAGGGGAAGAGGGCCCCGTTTCCGCATGGGGGAAAACAATCCCGTTCCCCCATGGGTGCAGATGTGGCCCCAGCCCCGTCGGGGCTGAGGGTCCCCAAACCCCCTCACAAGCGCCCCCAAGCGGCAACTCTAGGAAGTGCACCTGTGCGCAGCCAGAGTCGGGTGGGCGGGTTCAGGCTCCGGCCAGGGGCGGAGCCTCGGCTCATCAGAGATGCTGGGCCAGGTGAGGACTCTTCCCCTTTGAGTGGTGCTGGCTTACCCAGGCTTTCCGTGCTGGCCTGTGTGCCTGCAGTTTTGGAAGAGGCCACGGTCGCCGCTTGTCCCTGGCTTACAGGGGGTGCCCTCCACTGACAGGGACACTGGCCCTCTGTCTAGGGTGTCTGTGGACGCACGGCCCCGCCGCTGGGGCTGTGAGTGCGAGAGGAGGGTGCAGGCATGTGCCGGGAGGAAGATTTGGGCTTCCGTGAAGGGGAAGTGGGCCCCGTACCCCCATGGGGGAAGACAATCCCATACCCCCATGGGTGCAGTGGTGGCCCCAGCCCCATTGGGGCTGAGGGTCCCCGAACCCCCTCACCAGCTTACCCTAGCTGCGGCCCTAGAAAGTGCACCTGTGCGCAGCCAGAGTCCGGTGGACGGGGTCAGGCTCCGGCCAGGGGCACGGCCCCGCTGCTGGGGCTGTGAGTGCGAGAGGAGGGTGCAGGCTTGTGCCGCGAGGAAGATCTGGGCTTCCGCGAAGGGGAAGAGGGCCCCGTTCCCCCATGGGGGAAGACAGTCCCATACCCCCATGGGTGTTTCCATGAAGGGGCTCATGAGCCTGGGGCTCATCAGAGCTTCTGGGCCAGGTGCGGACTCTTCCCCTTTGAGTGGTGATGGTTTGCCCGGGGCTTTCCACGCCGGCCTGTGTACCTGCAGTTTTGGAAGAGGCCACGGTCGCCGCTTGTCCCTGGCTTACAGGGGGTGCCCTTCACATACAGGGACCGCGGCCCTCCGTCTAGGGCGTCTGCGGGCTCACGGCCCCACCGCTGGGTCTGTGAGTGCGAGAGAAGGGTGCAGGCGTGCCCTGGGAGGAAGATTTGGGCTTCAGCGAAGGGGAAGAGGGCCCTGTTCCCCGATGGGGGAAGACAATCCCGTAGCCCCATGGGTGCAGAGGTGGCCCCAGCCCGGTGGGGGCGGAGGGTCCCAGAACGCCCTCACCAGTGCCCCCTAGCGGCAGCCCTAGGAAGTGCACATGTTCGCACCTCTGCACCCATGGGGTTACGGAACTTTCCTCCCCCATGGGGGAATGGGGCCCTCTTCCCATTCGCCGAAGCCCAAACCTTCCTCCCAGGGCACGGCTGCACCCTCCTCTCACACTCACAGCGACAGCGGCGTGGCCGTGCGCCCACAGACGCACTAGACGGAGGGCCGCAGTCCCTGTCAGGGGAGGGCACCCTCTGTAAGCCAGGGACAAGCGGAGACCGCAGCCTCTTCCAAAACTGCAGACACACAGCCGGTGCGGAAAGCCCGGGTCAAGCCAGCACCACTCAAAGGGGTAGAGTCCGCAACTGGCCCAGCAGAGCTGATGAGCCCCAGGCTCCACCCCTGGCAGGAGCCTGACCCCGCCCACCCGACTCTGGCTTCGCACAGGTCCACTTCCTAGGGCCGCAGCTAGGGGGCGCTGGTGAGGGAGTTCGGGGACCCTCTGCCCACACCGGGCTGGGGCCACCTCTGCACCCATGGGGGTACGGAACTTTCCTCCCCCATGGGGGAAAGGGGCCCTCTTCCCCCTCGCTGAAGCCCAAAACTTCCTCCCAGGGCACGCCTGCACCCTCCTCTCGCACTCACAGCCCTAGCGGCGGGGCCGTGCGCCTGCAGACGCCCTAGACGGAGGGCCGGGGTCCCTGTCAGTGGAGGGCACCCCCTGTAAGCCAAGGTCAAGCAGCGACCTAGGCCTCTCCAAAACTGCAGGCACACAGGCCGGGGCTCTCTTCCTCTTGGGAGAAGCCCAAATCATCCTCCCGGGGCACAACTACACCCTCCTGTCGCACTCACAGTCCCAGAGTCGGGGCCGTGCACCTGCAGACGCACTAGAGGGAGGGCCTTGGTCCCTGTCAGGGGAGGGCACCCCCAGTAAGCCAGGGACAAGAGGCGACCGCGGCCTCTTCCAAAACTGCAGGCATACAGGCCCGCGCAGAAAGCCCCGGGCAAGCCAGCACCACTCAAAGGGGAAGAGTCCGCACCTGGCCCTGCAGCACTGATGAGCCCCAGGCTCCGCCCCTGGCCTTTTTATTATTATTATTTTTTTAATAGAGGCATGTTTTATGTATTTATTTGTTTGTTTGTTTGTTTGTTTGTTTTGTTTATACATGCACTGGGTACAGTCAGAAGTGCGGGAGGGTGAGATAATTCACCAGAGCCAGAGCCGGGAGCAGAGCAGGCAGAAGGACCGAAGTACACTGCTGAGGGGAGCAGCGGGCAGCAGGAGAGGTGTGTTCACCATGTGGGACCCTCCTCCAGTGGCCGGGGTGCAGCCGGGGATCGAACCTGTGCCACAGAGGCCGCGGGCAGCTTCAAAACCCAGTGCTCAACCGCTGCGCCACCGGGGAGGCCCAAGAAAAATCTCATAGTTTTGAGGACAATAATACAAATTAATTACACACATAAAATGAAATTGTAATTACTGAGCATAACCAATGTAAATTCAACATAAAAACTGCTGTTGTGCATTTACAGAAGAAAACAAAAAGAAAAGAGAAAACACTAGATAGATGACTGATTGATGATAGAGGGATGGATGTATAGATCAATCGATCGATCGTGGGTCAATTGATAAACAAAGACAAGAGATATAGATGAATGTGATAAAGTTTCTAAACAAAAGGTTTAGAAAGAATCTTCTAAAATTCTAGAGATCTTTCAGAAAATTTTGATCCCTTGTAGAGAAACACATAAAGTCACACCTTCTTGTTGATATTAGATGCAGGACTCCCTCGTGGCGCAAGGGCATAAGACACAACCTATGAAGCTATCCGCTGTCATGCATCACAAGTTCGATCTCTGGCCAGGGAGCTTCCCATATGGTTTAGCAGACCTCTCCTGTCTCTCTGCTGCTCCCCTCAGCAATGTATTTCATCAGTCTGACTGTTCTGTTCCCCACTCTGTCTCTGGTGAATCCTCTCACCCCTTGAGCTTCTGGCATGCACCCCAGCTCTTATGGACATGTTTCATTTTGTGGCTTCTATAGGAATTCTTTGTGAAAGTTGAATTTGACCTGAAGCAAGAAGAAAGAACCTGCTGCTTTGTTTGTGGGGTTCCAGAGACACCCAAAGAGGGTGAGGAAGCTTGCCTCCATTGGCAGGACTCGACAACTGGGGAAAAAAAAAAAGTTCTGGTAACCTGGAGAATAGGAAACTCCAGGTGGAAACCAACTTTGTTTCTGAAGCCTACACGGACTAGATGTCAAGAGTTCACTCTGATCTTATATGGAGTTTTCCAGCAAAGTTAGCTGGAATTGCTGTTTGGTTACTCTGCCTTGTGATTTTATGCAAAAATAAGTAAATTGGTCTGAGAGTATATTCAGATTGCAAATATTTTGCTGTACTATTGTATAAAATTGGGTCAAGGTGGAGAAAACTTGTTTTTAGAAAAGTTAAACCGGACCACCCTGGTGGCGCAGGGTGTTAAAGACAGCATTATCGAACTATTGCCAGCCACTGAAGCATGAGTTTGATCCCCGGCTGGCCAGGGAGCTACCCACATGGCACTGCAGACCTCTTCTGCCTTGCCTGCTGCTCCCCTCAGCAGTGTATTTCAGTAGATCTTCCTGTTCTGCTCCCCACTCTCTCTGGTTAATCTTCTCACCCCCACCCCCATGGACTGAGTTATTTCCAGGAATGAAGGACTATCATACTAGACACGTACGGACAACACTGGCAGCTGATTGTTATTCTCTAGCATATACTAAAATCCTGAGATCGGGGTTTAAAATACAAAAAATAGTGGGTGTCTAGAAGAAAACGTGTGCCTATCGGTACTTATATACAACATATTATTTACTTTTAAATTCTTGAATTGCAACTGCTTTGGTCTAAAAACTGTTGAGCAACATCTCATCCCTACTTCTTCAGGGCAGTGGAGCAGCATTTTATGACAGCAACACCAAGCCCTAGGCCCCTGGTCATAGATTACTGTCCATCGCATGGGCCAACTTGGCTGGGACCTTAAAACACTGAACATGGGGTCCCTCCTGGAGGCACAAGGGCTTAAGGCACAACCTATGAAGCTGTCTGCAGCCACCACAGAAGGAGCTGGATCCCCCGGTCGGCCAGGGAGCTTCCTACATGGTGCAGCCGACCTCTCCTGACTCACCCACTGTTCCCCTCAGTGGTGTACTCCAGTCAATCTGCATGTTCTGTTCCCCACTCTGTCTCTGGTGAATCCTCTCTCTCACACATACACACCCACACCTCTGGCTGTTATTCCAGCTCTTGTATTCATAAATAAATAAATATTTTTAAAAAAACCACTGAACATGGGGGAGAGGGTATGTTACTGTTTCATTACCTACAGGACCACTTTGGATTCCAGCAGAAAAGGACCCATCTTATTCCAGAGCTCCAGCCATTAGCCATCTAGCTGGCACCTGGGATGCCACCTATGTAGGCCAACAGGAGAAACGAGGACCCTTCCCACTGACTGTGCTGTTCTCCGGAACCTCAGATCAAGACTCGATGATGCCCTTCAGGCTGCTGTACGCTGACATGATGGACATCAACAAGCCCCCTAGACACCACCAACTCTGTTGTGTTTTGTTGTGACACTGTTCTACCAAACTCCTATTCTGATGTCACGGACCTTAGAGACAAACTATAAGGACAACAGACGGTAAAATTGTCAAGAGATCAGCTAAAAACTGTACAGACCCAACTGTCTTAGCCCTGTGACTGGACCTGTACATCCATCTGTGTAACTCCATTTGTATATAATCAGACTCAGGCTACATGGAAACATATTAAGCTACAATTTCAAGGAAATATAAATATGTCTGAGCAAATGCAACACTTGCAACAAAATACACAGGTGACATTTGTTAAATGCTTATCAGCAGTAGGAGGGAAATATGTTGTAAATTTAATGATGGGGTTTAGCCAATTTAAATAAACTGAACTATGTAAAAGCTTTGGGAATTATCTTCATGTTAATTGCACTAATCCTTATTTTTGCATATCTGTTACTTTAAATCCTCTTCTACAAAAGTAAAGGAAGAAGCATGTGGGAGTGAAAACAACTGAATGTTGCTGCCATAGTCATTGTCAAGGCTACATTAAAAAACAAAACAAAAAAAAGGGGGACCTCCCTGCTGGTGCAAGGGGTTGAGACGCAACCTATGAAGCTGTCCAATGCCAGTGAACCGAGTTTGATCTCCACCCAGGGGGTTACCCACATGGCACAGCAGACCTCTCCAGACACCCCGCTGCTCCCCTCAGCATTGTATTTCCATTAGTCCACCTGTTCTGTTCTCCACTCTGGTGAATTGTCTCATTCCCCCACACTTCTGGCCTGTACCCCAGTTCTTGAATGCATAAATAAATAAATCTTTTTTTTTAAAAAAGGGGGGGAGATGTGGAGACCCCTATGGCATAAAGTGTTGAGGCAAGGAAACTATAACGGTCATTGCTGAAAGACTGGGCATGGCTAAAAGATGGATCAGCCCAGGTCAGAAGATTGGCCCTCCTACAGATCACAGATCAGGATGTTGTGTCAGCGAAACCAGGCCTGTGAGAGAAACTAGATTAGAAGATAGAACAGAATAATCTGATACCGCAGAACCTTGGCTGTGCATGTGTGCCAGAATAATGCTGAATACTAAGGAACAAAAGTATAATCCACTGTTTTGTAACTAACCTAGGAGGTGGTCTGTCTCCATAAATCTGAGTTGTTCTGGGTGCTCCAGACAACTGAGCCAGAATGAGAAGCCTTGCGTCCCCTGTGTATGTTTTCTTCTCCCTGTTGTTTGCTTTCTATTTAGTTCTATGCATTGAGACGTTGTGCCATTGGTGTTGGCGAGCATCTCTTTGGAGTGCTCCTCTAGGGGTGTCAGAAACTGTTCACCAGACTGAGACTAGCACTGGTAGGCCAAAACTCCACCAGAGTGTTGATGCTGTGTTGCTGGGCACTGTCCCTTACAGTTCCCTCCCTCTGTATTTACTTAGTTCCAACGGGAATCAGTTAGTTGGTGATTTTGTTCTGGTCATGAGGGGGCACCAGAGACCTGTCCTTGCTGACCTTTGCTTTTTCCCAGTGTTTCTCGGCTGGCCATAGGCTATTTGTAGGTCTCCGTGGAGTCCTAGTCTTCCTCTGATGGCGCCCGGAGCCACTCGATCACCTCTGTGGTGATTTCATCACCGTTCTCCACAGTTCCCACTTGTGGGGTGCAGTGCCTGAAATTGTTCCTCTCTACTCAGTGTCCCACTTGATCTGTAGTTTGTTCTTGCTGGGTTTTTTTTTTCTGTCTTTCCGTTGGTCAGAGTGTTCCTACTCAGTGGGTGGAGGAGGTAGCAGGGTTCTGACTCTTTCCCTTTTTTTAAAAAAAGAAATAATAAAACTTCTCCTTGGCAGAGACTAAAAGTCTCTGTCTTGTGGGGAAACTCACTGTGTATGTGAAAGGGGGAATCTGGTGAAACTTTTCTCAGACGTGACCCAAGAACTCCAACTGTGACCCCAACACCTCTCCAAAATATCACTCCTCACCAATGTCAATGTTATAAAAACAAGCAAAGTCAGAGAAACAGTCAGCAAGAGGCACATCAAAGAGAACTGGCTGTAACTGAATGAGGCAATTTGGGTTATGGAACATAAAATGTACATTAGGAAAATCTAATGAAATTAAGCACGGAGTTTGGTAATTGTGTCAATATTGCTTCATTAGCTGTAAAAAAATACATAAAAAATTCATGTAAGATGTTAAAGTGGAAATGGTGTGGGATAAATAAGAACTGTACTATCTTTGCAACTTTTCTGTAAATTTAACAGTATTCATTAAATGTTATATATTTTTTAATGTCCTCAATACTAAATAGGTTGTAAAAGGAAAAAACAATCTACTTTCCTGTTTCCCCAGGTTTTGTTATCCAGAGGCTGGAGAGAGGGATTCTGGGGAGCAAAGCTGGAAACCTCACACCCAGGGCATTCCCCCGAGTCTCCTCTCCTCTGAGCCCTGCTTCTCTGAACCCTCACAGAGCATCTCACCACCAGGATGCTGCCCTCCAGGACCCCCAACTCTTCCCATTTCAGAACCGGCCGTGTCCTTGCAGCTCCACCAGAATCCGAAACACTCCACCAGAATCGGGAAACAGTCAGACAACCCTTTTTATACCAGGGTTGCCCTGTAACAGTTTGGCTCAGTAAAGAAAGGGGGAGCCAAGCTAAACTTTCTCAAAGGAAGGGAAAATTCATTGCACCCCCGGGCGAGCTTCGGGGTCCCAAGAAGTGGGGGGGTCCCTGAAGTCGTGCCCGTTGTGGGGGGAGATGTCATTTTATAGGGTGAGGAGAGGTTAGGCAGGAAAACTGGGTTGGCGGGGGGGGGACAGGTTTAGGGGGAACAAAGTTTTTTGTTTTTTTTTCGTGGAGCCTAATTGTTTTCTCCTGCTTATGGCTTCAGTTTCGGTTTGATGGAATCAGGGATACTGGTGTCAGGACCATCTTGTTGTTTGTATGTGGGCTTCCTCATTCCTGGTCCCTGCATCAACCTTTCATACCAGCCTTTTGTTGAAAAGGGCCAATGGTTCTTTCTTTGGCTACTTTCTGCTGGACAGTGGCAAAGACCAGGGTGGGGGCTCAGGGCTGGTTATGAGATAGTATTTGCAGGGACGCCAGGATATGGGTGGAGAAGGAGTTGGTTAAAGGTGGTATGGGACAGATCTTGGATCCGGTGTTGGATGAAACAGAGTAAGCATGGGGCAAAAAGAAAAAAAAATAGGAGATTAGGATAAGAGGCCCTATGAGTGGTAATACTTTGCCCAAGGCTGTGTTGATGTGAAATTGCCAGGCATAGACAGAAGAAAGGGAAGTGGCTTGAAGAGATGGGATTAGAAACAGAGGAAGGAGAGGAGCCTCCCAGGTGGTGCAGCGGTGGACAGTTGAGCGCTGGATTGCCAAGCTGCATGCAGCCTCTACAGCACCGGTTCAATTCCTGGCCTCAAGGCGAGGGTCCCACAAGGCAGGCAGACCACTCCTGCCACCCACTGCTCCCCTCAGCAATGTGCTTCGTCAAGTCTGCCTGTTCAGCTTTTCACTTTGTCTCTGGTGAGTTCTCTCACCCTCCTGTGCTTCTGACTGTACTCAGTGCTTGCATAAATAAATCTTAAAAAAAAAACAGAGGAAGTTGACTCAGAGGGCCTCTACTTTATAGGCTGAGTGGGATGTGGACCAGGGGCGCAGTGATGTGTACCCGAGTTGGGCCCATGTGCTCGCATACATACTGCTTGTCCACAGGGACCGGTTTGACCCTGGACAGCTGATGCCAGGACATGTTGCCCAAGACCTTGACAGCCGTTGGTGTAGTCGGGATGATCATGTGTGGACCCATCCACTTTGGCGAAAGTTGTTTTGGAGAGATGGCTTTCAGAAGAACCTGGTCTCCAGGGCACAGCAGGTTGCCAGGTGCATCAGGGGACAGAAGCACAGGTTGTGGCAGACAACAGTCTGCGTATTCTTGGAGCAGCTGTCTGAGCAAAGAGAAGTATGAAAATATCCAGCCAATGTGTCGGTTGGACGGGGAGTTCATGGTTAGTAAGAAGAGGTCTGCCATACATCCGCTCAAGGGGGGGTCAGGAACAAGGGGCCACAGGGAGTGGATCGGAGGTGCTCTAAAGCCAGTGTGAGCAGCTCTAACCAGGATTTATGCAGCTCAGTGGAGAGTTTGGTTAGGTGATCTCTGGTAAGACCATTCACCCGATCTACCTTACCAGAGGATTGCAGTCCGGAGGGAATGTGTAGTTTCCATGTGATGCCCAGGGAGGAGACCTGTGGAGTAATCTTTGAGATAAAGGCGAGTCCATTGTCCGACTGGTGATGGTGTCCACCATAGTAAGAAGTGGGTGTTATCTGCGTTAGGGAGTGGGACACCCTTGAGGCCTGGCATGATTGAGAGTTGAGGATTGGGAGAGGGAGATGAGATAAGAGGGTCTTTGACAAAGAGAGTAGAATCTAACAGACAAGAAGGTGATGTAGGGGAGAGAGCCTGTTGAATGAGCAGGTCCTGGAGCCTAGGTGGAGAACTAACGTTTACAGGTTGGCCCAGTGTGGGTTTTAAGGCCTGTCTAGCGAGACAAGCAGCTGCCACAAGTGCACGCAGGCAGGGCTGCCATCCTCTTACAGTGGGATCCATTTTTTTTAGAGAAATAAGCAACTGTTTGCTGGACTGGCCCAGGTTGGTCCAGAATCCCTAGAGCAATGCCCTGTTGCTCATCTGTCCATAACAGGAATGGCTTTCCCGGGTCTGGGAGAGAGAAGGCTCATCTCAGAGAGCGTTGTATGGATAAAGCAGAAAAAACGAGGTGTAGAAAAAAGAAAAGCTTAATCATGATCACTGGGCCTACTAGGGGCAGCATCCATGGCAGTAAGGGAGAGCTTGTCCACGTTTGGTTGTACTGGCCCCAGCTTCGGCTGACAAAGTTTCGATCAGAAGGGGCTTTGCTGGTCAGATGAGCAAGCCCATGAATGTGTTGAAAGAGGGGGAGACACCTGAGTACACACATATTCTCACCAAAATCTCCCTCTCAGACATTCAACACTTTATTTTGCTTTCTTTCTTATGCCATTTCATTTTACTCATCCTGCTTTACATTATCTTAAGGCCCTTCAGAATATCCCTCTTCCATACATTTCTTTTTTCAAACACACATACTTCACCTCACTTGCATTTACCAGACTTAGCTAAACCTTACTTTTAGAAGAGAATTGAACACCATCTAAACAATGATGAAAAAGCACAAATTTAAGGTAGATAGCCCCTGTAGCTTTTCGTTCCTGTACCCAGTGATTTAATTGGCAGAGACTGGTGTCCCAAGCGTGCATCTGTTGGGTGATATTAATGTTTCCAATTTGGCTAAGGTCACACTGTGGGGTTTGAATCCAGGGAGGAGGAGGGGTGGGTGGCCATCTGGAGAGGATTTTTATTTTATTTATTTATTTATTTATTTATTTTAAATATTTATTTATTTATACAAGCACTGGGTACAGTCAGAAGCACGGGAGGGTGAGAGAATTCACCGAGCCAGAGTGGGGAGCAGAGCAGGCAGAAGGACCGAAGCACACTGCTGAGGGGAGCAGCGGGCGGCAGGAGAGGTCTGCGCGCCATGCGGGACCCTCCTCCGGTGGCCGGGGAGCAGCTGGGGATCGAACCGGCGCTGCAGAGGCTGCGGGCAGCTTCGCAACCCAGCGCTCAACCGCTGCGCCACCGGGGAGGCCCTGGAGAGGATTTTTAAAAGGAGAAATTCCAGCTGGGCTGACACTGTGTAAGAATCCCAAGCTGCAAAATCCCTCCTGCACGTACTCCATGACAAGCTGCAGCTTTGGCCCAGGGGACACTGGACACCTAGGTGTTCTCGCTGGGGGACTGAGATTGATCATAGCCTAGGCTTCGAGGAGCAGGAAGATGTGTGGATTTTCCAGCTGAGCAGGTCGTGGTGGAGTATGGCTGCTCTGTGAATAACCTCTGCCCACCTTGGAGAGTCCCGT
Organism: Talpa europaea; assembly: GCF_964194135.1. Classification (NCBI taxonomy): domain Eukaryota; kingdom Metazoa; phylum Chordata; class Mammalia; order Eulipotyphla; family Talpidae; genus Talpa; species Talpa europaea. The sequence continues at coordinate 29,574,135 of NC_140084.1, forward strand.
TTGGATTCTAATATACTGGTCCCCGAGTCTTTCTTAAGGGGAGCTAGAGAGCCTCTCTATCTGCTCCTTGCAATCTGCACGTTTTACCACCTGGGGCCAAGCCTTTGTAAGAGCTCCTGCATCCTCTGCACCATCCATGTGCCCAGGGGTGAGCAGCAGGTCTCTCCTACCAAGGGGGAAGAACCTAAGATGGGCGAGAGAGGTCCAGGGTTCCCTGCCTCTGGCCCTGGGGCCACTGGAGGCTCTGCCCACACAGCCCCACACCCCTCTCCTGGTCCTGTACCTGCTCACCTCTCCCTAACCCTCCACACCATACCCCTCACCCACACTTCTCCCCTCCAGGTGCTTCACCAGTTTTGTTGCCCGCCTGGCCCTTCACCTGCTCTTCTCCAGGGACATCTGTGCTCCAGGGACATCTGTGCTGACCAGACTTCTGTGCTGCAGTCCTGTGAGTCTCATGCTGCTCCTGGCCCCTCTGACTGGGCCCAGCCCCTGGGCCTCTCCAGAGCCTCAACCTTCCCTGGTGTATTCCTATTCCCCATGGCCACTGAGTGGTAGTGCTTTGGGGTTGGGTGTCTTCTGCCAGCTATGGCGCTATTTTCAATCTTTGTTGCTCTCCAGTTCCAATGCTGCACAGCAGCAACAAAATTCCAGGATATTTTCGAATACTCTATCTCTGGCCATGATGATTGCTGAAGGGGCCACTGCACTGGAAGGCCAGCCACGTCTTGGGGGAGGTCTTAGGGTGGTGCTGCAGGGCTGGGGAGCTGGACAGATTGTGTTGGCCCTGCTTTCCTGGTCCCTCTCCAGCTCGGGGCCTGTCTCAGTGGTGCTGCTGTGCTCCCCAGCGTCCTCCAGCTGGAGGACTGACACCAAGGTGCTGCTGTGCTCCCCGGCATCCTCCTGATGGGGTCCGGCCACAGAGGTGCTGGTGTCCCCCCAGGTGTCCTCCAGCTCTGGGCCTAGCATGGAGGGTCTGCCCTTTGGGGTGTCCTCTAGCAGGGGGCCTGGCCCTGTGGCAGTGGTGTGCTTCTGGGCATCCTCCAGCTCAGGGACCTGGCGGAGATGAGCCTGTTGCCCGGGGTGGAATCCTTTCCCCTCTTTTGGACTTCCAGCTTTCGCAGGATACCTGGCCTTCGGGCATTCCCCAACACTTCAGGCTGCGGGAGGGGGGCGGGTGGGCATCCTTTCTGCTCTTTTGCACTGGGTGCTTTTGCAGGATAACTGGCTTGTTGTATTCCCCGAAACCTCGGGTCACCAGGCTCCCGGAAGTTAACGCACTCCGGCACCTGGAAAGTGACACGCCTCGGCCGCTCCCCCCCTCCTCCTCATAGTCCTCCTCCCCCGCCTGCTTCCTGGAGCGGAGGATCAGGTAGGTGGTCATGACCTCATCCTACTTGTTAGCGTCAATGGCCTCCCGAATTTCCTGCCTCTGGTAGCTCAGGCGCTCCATACCTTTGGTTATGGCTGGATCCTGGGGGCAGAGTGATGGCTCGCTGAAGGGCAGGGGTCCCTTGCTCGTTTCTGCTACCCAGGCATGCTGCTGGATGCTCTCCAGGGGGCGGAGCCTCCAGGGGTCCCGTGCCAGCATTTTGGCCAGCAGGTCCCCACCCTGGACCGTGAGGTAGGAGGGAAGGTGGACGTTCCCACCCAGGACGCGCTCCCTGATCGCCCTGAGGCTGGGCCCCCTGAAGGGCAGTGTGCCGGTCACCATTTGGTAGGGCATGATGCCCAGGCTCCACACATCCACCTTGGGGCCTTTGTACCTCTGGCCAAGGTAGACCATGGGGTCCCTGTGTTCTGGGCGACAGCAGCATGTACTCAGTGCCCGGTTGAAGCCCTGGACGCTGATTCTGAAGTCTGCCAGCCTGACTTTTCCCTCTCGGGTCAGCACTCACCAGCCCTGACTATGCTCACTGCCCTTGCGCTACCTCCACTGACAACTGACTCTCCTACGATATTAATAAATGTACTAGTACTAATAGTACTCAAGTATTCACTAAACCTCACTAAATACTCACAATGCTAACTTAACTCAACCAGCAATACTATCTTCACTCTCTTTACTAGCAATACTAACTACACTACAAATACTATGGGTATAATTTCTATTTCCCTGTGTTTTCCTAATCTTAAAATCTGACTGTTTATTGTAAAAATTGCTAAGTTACTTTGGACTTTTAATAATCTATACAGGACACTTAATGGTTGAGAAAACTTCCAAATTGCTTATCGGGTCTGTGTAAAGTTTTGTTAAAACTACTTAGCCTGCTAAAACTATAGAGTGAAAATTTCAGCTCTTACGAGTTAAATTCCAAACCTAAGATTTCTTTTTTTTTTTAAAGATTTATTTATTTATTTATACAAGCACTGGGTACAGTCAGAAGCGCAGGAGGGTGAGAGATTTCACCAGAGCCAGAGGGGAGAGCAGAGCAGGCAGACCAACCAAGTATACTGCTGAGGGGAGCAGCGGGTGGCAGGAGTGGTCTGAGCGCCATGTGGGACCCTCGAACGGCAGCCAGGAATCGAACCAGCCAGCCACGCAACCCAGTGCTCAACTGCTGTGCCACCGGGGAGGCCCCAAAATCAGATTTCTAGTGAGAGTCCAGGAATAAGCGAACTATAAAATAAGATCTTAATGTGTCTCTTCTCCTGTATATCTCATGGTACATAAAAAAAAAGTTAAAGCCAACAAGTCACTCTTAAAAATATAAATTTGAGGGCCTCCCCTAGTGGCCCAGTCGTTTGAGCGTAGTGTTGTGAAGCTGTCCACAGCCTCTGCAGTGCCAGTTCGATCCTGGCTGGCTAACGAGGGTCCCACATGGCACTGCAGACCTCTCCTGTGGCACCCGCTGCTCCCCTCAGCTGTGTAGTGGCAGGATAGGCACAGCACAGTGCAGGTTCTCTGATCTGGCAGACAGGGTAAAGGAGAGTCTTGGAGTACTCAGTGGCTTTCTCAAGATTCTATTGAGCTTTACATGCATTGCAGCAACCAGGTACATGGCAGGCTGGCGTGCCAGGGGGCCAAAAGGCCGGCTGGCCTCCAAGCCCTAAGTCTTCACTCTGGGCTTCTCTGGCTTCTTTTCTCCCCTCTCTCTCTCTGTCTCTTTGTCTCTCTCCTCTCTCCTGCTTCTGCTTCTCTTGGTGACTATCTCTCAGGACTCCTCTCATGGCCCACAGAAGTAAAGAAGACAGTTTGCTACAATGTAACAACTGCAGGTGCCCCATCAGGCAGGGCAGTCCTGATGGTGGGAAGGCAGAAAAGCCTGAAAACCATTTGGTCTACAATCAGTCTGCCACTCTGTCTCTGGTGAATCCTCTCACCCTCCCTGGCAACTGGTGTGTACCCTGGTTCATGTATAAATAAATAGGAGGGCGGAGCAAAATAGCGGCGAGGTGACGCTGCGAGTAAGATCTCCCATTAAAAAAAAAAAAGTTAATAGGGAGGAAAAGAGGCAGGTCCCAATGAGAACTGGGGCACGGAAGATAAATGGATGACTCCAGCAAACTACCCGAAGAAGAAAGTTGCCATAAAAGAGGACTAGAAGGGAGGAAAGTGCAGAACCCTGCCCCCCCCCCAAAGTCGGCACTCTCCAACCAACAGAAAGGAGGAAAAAAACAAACTAAAACAAACAACAAGAACAAACTACGCAGCAAGTGGGACTGGGAGTGGAAAGGAAGTACTTCAGCCACCACACCCCATGAACAGGAGCTGTGGAGAACCCTGCAGGATTCACCACGGTGGTGAGCGAACAGCTCCAGGTGCCATTAGAGAACAACAAAGACTCTGGAGACCTGCACACAGCCCCGGGCTGGCCGGTAAGCTTGCTCAGAAAAGTGGCGTGCTGGAAAAGCAAATGCAGATCACTTGAAAAAGTGGCGCGCTTGAAAAGCAAACGTGGATCAGGATCGCGGCTGCCCTGGTCCCCGCGCCGGTGACCTAGGCTTGCGGGGAGACATGCAGGGGCCCTCACTGAGGTGAAAGTCCCTCACTGAGTAATCAGAAACCAGGCACCTGGACACGGGAGCAGGGTTCAAAATACAACATTCCTGGGGCCACTGAACTGGGCTACAGCCCACGTCCTGGACCTGAGGGCTTTGGAACTGAGACCCGGGGCACGAAATTCGGGGCATGGGCCCTCCACGTTGGTGGGGCACAAGGCAGACACAGCACCCTAAAGCCGTTGAGGTTTTCCCTACCAGTCCCACTCTGTTCCCTGTCCCACGGGGTGAAAAACACAGCTCCCCAAGGGCTCTAGGAGAGATCTCTGGCGCCACCTAGTGACCAGAAAAAAAGTCACTAACACCTTTCTTCAGAAAAGACTGCTTGACCAGCAGAAGGCTCCTGGAGGAGCCCGTGGCCAGCTGGGAAGTTAGCCCACCCCAGGCCCCTTCAGACCAGCAGTCTGAGCCCACAGGGGGAGCGGGCCCCCACAGCCGGGGCAGACCGGGCATGCAGAAGAGTGTGCCTGAGACTGGACGCGCAGGGAGTGCGTCCCGCATCCCCATTTTAGAACAGGGGCATTTCTTCAGTAAAGACTGCCTGCAGAAGGCTCCCTCAGGAGCCAGAGGTGAGTGGGGAAGCTCGCCCATGCCAGGCCCCTTCTGGCCTGCAGTCCAAACCCAGAGGGGGAGCAGGAACCCACCGCCGGGGCAGACCAAGCGCACAGGGGAGTGTGTCCCCACATCGGCATTTTAGAACAGGCACCTCTCTTCAGTAAAGACTGCTTGAAACCGACAGATGGCTCCTGGAGGAGACAGAGTGGGGCGGAGAAGCTCACCCAAGATGCCGGCCAGTCCCAGCAACACAGTGTCCCAATGCATACGACAAATTAGAAAATAGACAGTAGGGAGTAGAAGAACCACAAGCAACCTAACAAGCCCTCAGGAAAAAAGCACACCACAAAAAAGAAAACCACCCCCCAGATTGCAACGACAGTAACTTGGAAGAACTTCTGAGACTTCCAGAAAGAGAATTTAAAATTGCCGTGATTAAAAACAGTGACAGAACTCATAAAGGAAAACAATGATCAGAAGTTGGAAATTGAGTCCCTAAAGAGGGAAAACAATGGTCAGAAGAATGAAATTGAGTCCCTAAAGAGGGAAGCAAAAGAAACGCAGGAGATCAAAGAATTAATGGAGGAACTAAAGAACTCTGGGAAAAGCAATGAAAGCAGAATAGATGAAATAGAAGAACGAATAAGTACTCTTGAAGAAACAGAAATAAAAAGAACCAAAACAGAAAAGGAAAGAGAAGTACGAAGGAAAAAGAACGAAGAAAGACTTCAGGAACTCTCTGACTCCATGAAGAAACGAAATATAAGAGTTATAGGAATACCAGAAGGAGAGGAGAGAGATGTAGGAACAGAGATAATATTCCAGGAGATAATTGAAGAGAACTTCCCAATTGTGAAGAAGGAGCTGAAATTTGATATACCAGAAGCAAGAAGAACACCAAACTTCCACGACAAAAGGAAAAATACAGCAAGACACATAATAGTAAAGCTCCCAAGAATTTAGGTCAAGGAAAAAATAATGCAGCGGACAAGAGGGAAGAAACAGATAACATTCAAAGGAAAAACCAATCAGGCTGACATCAGACTTCTCCGAAGAAACACTCCGGGCAAGGAGAGAATGGAGAGACATAGTCAACAGACTCCAAGAAAACAGATGCCAACCAAGAATACTCTATCCTGCAAAGCTCTCCTTCCTCTATGAAGAAAGAATAAAGACCTTCCCAGACAAACAGAAACTCCGGGATTTCATTATGACTAAACCCCCACTCCAAAAAATACTACAAGTAATCCTAAAGTCAGAACCTCAGAGGGACGAATAACAACAAAAGAAGGCCAAAAAAAGTTATTAAAAGAATAAATAAATAAAATCAAAGGAAAGACAAACACAATGGCAAATACAGATGCTAACATATCAATATTAACTCTAAATGTAAATGGACTAAACTCTTCAATAAAAAGACACAGAGTTGCATCCTGGATTAAGAAACAAAACCCAACCTTTTACTGTCACCAGGAAACACATCTAGCTACAAAAGATAAAAATAGACTCAAAGTTAAAGGATGGAAAACAATCCTACAAGCAAATGGACCAAAAGAGAAAGCAGGAACAGCTATACTTATATCAGATAAAACAGATTTCAAACTCCAAAAGATAAAAACAGACTCGAATGGTCACTACATTATGATCAAGGGTACAATACTTCAAGAAGAAATAACACTCATTAACATATACTCACCAAATGAAGGAGCACCAAAATATATTTTAAAAAATATAAAGGCAATCAAGGCAATTTGGTAAAAAAAAAAAAAATACTTGCCCTCCCTGGCAATTGGCCTGTACCCTGGTTCATGTATAAATAAATAAATATTTTTTTTAAAAAAATTAAATAAAAATATACAATTTTGAGAAATATTTTCTCTAAAGGAATTAGTAAAAACAGTTTCTATATTTCATCAATAAAAATGTCTCAGTATTTTCACAGATAGAATAACTACTTTTTTTAAAAAAAAAATAACTACTTTTTAAAACTAATGCACATGACCAACATTTAAAAAAAAAGAATCAAAAAAATATCCATTTCTATCAATGTCTAATGCCTTACGAGTGTTAGTTATAAATGACACCTATATGAAGACTAATAAAAAATCCCCAATTTTGAGATCAGGATTTAAGATTTTGGTAATCAAAAACTAGATCAAAACTTAATGGCTGAATTTGAAGCATGCAAGCATTACATTTTTCATGTTGAGTATCAATATTTTATGTTGAAATGTCTTTATTTTCAAAAGGAAGCACAGGGCCTCCCTGGTGGCACAGTGGTTGAGCGCTGGGTTGCAAAGCTGCCAGCAGCTTCTGTAGTGCCGGTTCGATCCCCGGCTGCTCCCCGGCCACCGGAGGAGGGTCCCACATGGCACGCAGACCTCTCCTGCCACCCGCTGCTCCCCTCAGCAGTGTACCTCGTTCCTTCTGCCTGCTCTGCTCCCCGCTCTGGCTCTGGTGAATTCTCTCACCCCCTGCGCTTCTGACTGTAACCAGTGCTTGTATAAGTAAATAAATAAATCTTAAAAAAAAATTAAAAAAAAAACAACTTTCAAAAGGAAGCACATAGTATTCAGGGAAAAAAAAGAGTAATTGACCTAGTCTACATCAAAAAAGATAAGTTTACATTTTGATGATTAGACCTAAATCTCTTGATAAAATTCTTTTCCAGAAAAATCCCAGATTGACTTCTTTCTTTCCCCTTGTCCTAGCAAAAATTAGCCTCGTGGGCAAGTTCCTTAGCAACACTGTGTTCCTCACAGGTATGTAGGAAATGTATATGATATTAAGTCTCTCTTATTTTACTTGGTTTTCATCCATCTATCTAGTACTTGCCTAAGAAAGAAATTTGGTTTTTGGGATGTTAGAATTTGCAACTCTGAAATTAATTTAAATTTCCAGTCCTAAGAAAAACTAACAGTTACAATTGGTATCTCTCCCTTAATTTTTTTCTTTTATCATTATTTAAATGGTGGCCAAATTTCATACAAAACTAAGGTCTTATTAAGTTTAAGAATGAGAATTTGTTAAACAATATCACTTTCTCTAAATATTGTTGAGCTTGCAGGTTTATATTTTGCTTCTTAGTATAAGAAAACTAAAATTCAATGACATCTCACCTAAACAAATTAAGACAGTTAAAATATGTGTTTCCGTACAGTTATCCATGATAATAGGGTGGTCCCCAGGGAAAGGGGATATTCCAGGTTCCCTGCCCAACCCAAAGGAAGGGAGAGAAGGGAGCTGAGAAGGGAGAGAAGAACCTGCAGTGGAGACTGAGAAGGAAAGAAGCAGGATGGAGCCAGAAGGAGACCTGGAGGAGGCACATGGAGCTGAGACACGTGCAGAAACTGCACTTGCCTTTTGGTCGTGGACTGGGTGACAACAGCATGGTCGAGAGACCGGTGGGGAGGTGACAATGGTGGTTTTTGTCTTGAATTTGATTTTGCTCTTTTCCTCCCAGACTTGTCTGGTTGTTTCTGATCCTTTTCTGTGGGTCCCCACTGGAAGGCACTTTAGACTTGCGACAGGCTTTCAGGCCTTCCTCTAGGCCAATCCTGATTGGGTGGACTTTTCCCCACAAGGGGACAGGTAACTTTGGATGCTTGATTTAGAAACTATATTCTTTACCTTTCCTGCATTGTTTACTAATTGTATTAACGTTCCTTTTCATTTAAGTCTCATATGTTTTCTGTTGATGCGGCGGATGGCAGAACCTAGTTAGAGCAGGCAGGTTTGTGGTGTCTGGGCTGCCCTTCTCCCTGACCTCTAAAAGATTCTTTGTCTTTTCTGTATTGTTTACTAATTGTGGTAAAGTTCCTTTCCATTAAAGTCTTAAATGTTTTGTGTCGATGCGGCAGATGGCAGAACCTATTTAGAGCAATAGGGGGTTGCTTTGGGGGTTCTGCGGTGCCCCTCTCCCTGCCCTGTAGTAGACTGACTACTGACACCTCCTGGATGACAAGTGATAGGGCCCAAGGACGTCACCAGGTCCCCAATGACATGGTCTCTGTGGTTAAGCCTAGGGTAACCCTGGATGTCACAGGTAAGATATTAATTTTCTGATTGCTATAGGAGCCATTTACTCTGTACTCACCCAGCATTCAGGACCCAACTTCCCCTCCTCACAAAATATCATAGGAATGCCTTAATGGCAGACAGAATAGAAAGACTGGAAAGGAGGTACCCTGACACCAGAACCTGACTCACAAGGAGGCAAGGATAGAGGGAAATAGCATGACCATTAACTCAGCTGTAGAGGTCGTGACCCTTAGGCACCAGGGCCTTATCACAAGGCATGAGACCCAAGCAGGATCAGATGCTCCAGGGAGTGGAGCACAGACCTGAGGGGAAAGATTTGGAGATTGGGCCCATCCTGGAATCTCCACTCCCCATACTGTTATCTCCGGTCCCTCTTGGATTCTGCGTGGTTATCCAAAATCAGCAACCAACTGACGGCTCACAAGGAGTGACCCCCCCAAACAGAAGAGGACTGTGTCTGGAAAGTCTCGGCAGTGGCTCAGGGCAGCACTCCCTCTACCCACCTGGGACTGTGTAGGTTCTTCTTCTTACCAACTCCCTCCCTCTGCAGGGCAGCAGCTTCCTGCCCGCAATGACCTGTCAAGGCCGCCTGCCTGCAACCATGCAGGCCTCTCTCAGCAAAACCTGCCCCATTCCCTTTCCCTAATAAATCTGTTCTTTTAATATAACTACCGTCTCTGTCTCGTGGAGAAACTTGCCTGGAAAACTCGCCGCATGCCACTGACAGGGGAGCACTGACACCTTTCCCAGAGTGAAACCTAGGACCCCGCTGTAACACAACCAACCCATTCCAGTTGGGTTTATAAACGGTTCTAGCAGCCACATGCTCCTCGCCCTTGTTTGTAGTCACCGTTCTCCTCCGCACACTCCACTGCTCTCCTCCACCCTCGACCCACACCCCCACCCTACTCCAGGTGCCGCCATCAGGCCTGCGTTCAGGCCCACAGAGATCCGTCATCTCTCCTAATGGCAGGAGGGCAGAAAAGCCTGATGCTTTTTAACTTACCCTACAATCCACCCCCTCAGGGTTTTCTGCCAGACCTATACAATTTTGTTTCTTAGCAAACATACACAATGCAGCCATGGCCCACAAAAGTGAATAGTATACATCATACTATAACAAAATACAACAGAACACAAGTTAGTCCAGGCCAGGTATCAACCTAGTGGCAAAAGACATTCATTGGCACCAGCAGATGATCCACCAAATCTGCTGCCTAAGGCACTGCAACATGCAAGGCGGGAACTAGCTTATTTAACTCATGATAATCTACTGTCATGCGCCAAGAGCCATCAGGCTTCTTCACTGGCCACACCGGTGAATTGTTGGGGCTGTGGGAAGTATGCACAATGCCCACTTTCTCCAGTTCTGATATTGTGCCCGTAATTTCCTTGTAGCCTCCGGGCAACTGATATTGCTCAGTATTAGTCACTCACCTAGGGACTGGCAGATGTGTGGGCAGATATTTAGCATGTCCGCTCACCACTGCCTTTACCACACACACTCTAAGGTGAAACTCTCTGGCTGTGGTCTCTAGCCATAAGCCACGTAGTACTTCCACCCCCAGGATGTACTCCAGGATGGGCGATACATATACTTTATACTCTTTTGGGGGGTAACCACCCAATCCCCAAAGATAGTCTCACTGCTGTCACCTTGACACTCTGGCCTCCATAGCCATCAATACAAATAGACCCGTGAAATCTTTCTGGATTTCCATAGAGCAGAGTACATTCTGCTCCTGTGTCTGCCAGAGCTAAAACCCTTTGCATGTTAGTTGGGGACCAGTGGATGACAAGCTCCACATGTGGCCTCCAGTCCCCCCCCCCCCCCGTCCCCTGTGGACAGGTTCCTTGGCCCTCACCCTATTTGAAAGCGATCAGGCCATCACCCGAGGATAGGGTTGGCAGCAAGTATCTTCCAGGCGCAGGGTATTTGCCTGAGGCCTGGAGCGTCCAGGCTCCCCCTGAGCAGCAGTCCTTCTCATGGTCATGAACCTGTGGTCTTCTTGCAGCTGCTGCCATAATTCCAACAAACATAGATTGGGCTGTGCATGTATTTTACTACTATCTACACCTGCTCTCACTAAATCTGTCCACATTTGGTTATGGGGGACTTTAATAAGTTCTGTGATGCCAAGAGGCTTCCTTTCCCTCCTTGGCATTCCTTTTCACTTTTCAACAACGACCCATATTCCCTTCTGAGTTTGAGAGTGCCAGTTCTCAACTTCGCCCAAGCTGGCTATCATTGTTGTGACGTCATGTAGCTGACGACCCACATGGGGTGCTACAACTGCCATGAGGGATCCAAATGAGGATGAGGGGACATTTTTTAATACTAAGTCTCTCATCCCTGCTGTGAAACGCTCGTCATCAGGACCACGGGAATTCACATTAAACATGGCCTACCACATCCCCAATTCCCGAATGACCTGTATCAGCTCGGCGTATGTCTCCCATCCACTTACTGTGTCCGGCACGTCTCCTGCATCAGCCAGACTGTCTGTATGGCAGCCATTATCCATTCCCGGAGGGTGGGGTCGCCCTGTTCATACTGCTGGCTGTTCTGTAGCCTCTGTTGCAAGGATGTGTGTAAAGCCACGGAGGCCAGTCTCTCCATCACTTGTGCCGTGCAAATAATCCCATCCAGCCCCAGGCCCCACAAATGTAGCAGCCAGGATGCCAAGGGTTCCCCTGGATTCTGGTGGAAACTCTTTGACCAAGTCCACCAGTTCCGCCTGGGTGTATGGTTGATAGGAAGTAAATTCTGTCATTTGTGGTGATCCAGCAGTCTGACCCCCCCCCGCTGGGGCCACGGGTGGCTGCTGCTTTATTTCTGAGTCACCACTTGGTGGGCCCGGAGCAAGGGACCAGCCTCCACCTCCTCTCCAGAGGAGTCCGGCATCTCCGGGGCTGCAGTTTGGTTTGCCATCGCCGGTTGGGACTCGGACAAAGGGCCAGCCTCCCCCTCCTCCTGTCCTGAGGAGGGGTCTGGCATCTCTGGAGTAGCAGGTTGGTTTGCCACCACCGGCTGCGATTCGGGCAAAGGGCCAGCATCCCTCTCCTTCCTGTCTGAGCTGGAGTCTGGCATCTCCAGAATGGTGGGTTGGTTTCTCTGAACTTCCTCCTCCAGAATCCTCAAATATTGTTGCAGTTTTCACATCTCTTCCCGTATCTCATCCCATACTCACTGGACTCTAGATTGCTCTTTCTGCCTGGACTGTCCCAGAGCTGTGAGAAACACCCACCCCACTGCTCCTGTTACCTCGCGGGCACTGCACCCATTCAGGGTTTCTTCTATTTCATACAGGGCCTGTTCCAACTGCCCTAGGGATCCATCTACCTCTGGCCATTCCTGGGGAGGTGCCCACATAGCGAGGAGTTCGGCCACTGAGTACCATCTGCTCGTGGCCGGCCACCTGGCAATCCCTCCCCAGGTTCCAAAGGGTTTCGTCTGCGTCCAGCCATCCTGCTTTGAACCGTCCTGCCGTCTACTCTATGCCAGTTGTAATGCAACCAACCCATCCCGGGTAGGTGTATGAACGGATCTAGCAGCCACATGCACTTCATAGCTGTTTGTAGTCACTGTTCTCCTCTGTACGGGGTGGAACTGGGTGATCTCCCGCAGCTTGTCAAAATTAACCGCCTTGGGCCTCCCCTGTGGCGCAGCGGTTGAGCACTGGGTTGCGAAGCTGCCCGCGGCCTCTGCGGCGCCGGTTCGATCCCCGGCTGCTTCCCGGCCACCGGAGGAGGGTCCCATATGGCGCGCAGACCTCTCCTGCCGCCCGCTGCTCCCCTCAGCAGTGTACTTCGGTCCTTCTGCCTGCTCTGCTCCCCGCTCTGGCTCTGGTGAATTCTCTCACCCTCCCGCGCTTCTGACTGTACCCAGTGCATGTATAAACAAAACAAACAAATAAATAAATAAAACATGCCTCTAGAAAAATTAAAAAAAAAATTAACCGCCTTGGAGACCGGCTGCTTCTTGGAGCCCAGCTAAGAGGCAGGTGATGAAGTGTCTCAGCGAGACCTGCCCCCACGACCCGCGTCAGTGTCAGTCTGGTATTCCCAGCCAGGCTCCTGGCGGGGACCTGCTTCAGGGCCCGGGGGCATGGTTGTGTCAGTGAAGTGGACCTGATCTGTGTGGCCTCGAGCAGACTGAAAAACACGTTCTCTTTGATTAGAGGTCAGGGTGGAAGAGAGGATAACGTGTAATCATGACACTGAAGGTTATAGGTGTAACCTTAGGTGTAACCTTGGTAAGATAACGAAATTCTTTGGTGTAGGTAGTGGGATCGTTAGTGAAAGAGCCGAGACACTTTTCAATCTGGCAGAGATCAGACAGAGGGAAAGGATCGTAGACTCCACCTACTCCTTCGGTCCCCGCAACCTGCCTAAGGGGACAAAGAGGACGACTGTGAGAGCAGGTGTGGTGGCTGGGAGGTGGAAGGGGGGCCAGGCTTGGGAAGCTGAAGGAGGTGAAGACTGAACATCTAGAGGATCAGAGAATGCAGAAGAGGGGTCTGGAGAGGGTGAAGAGAGAGAAGAGCCTCGAGACTTGGGAAGTAGAACTGGTTTGCAGGAGGGAGGGACTGGAGCGCACGAGAAAGCAAGCCTGGACATGAGGGATCTCTGACCATGTTCCATTGCGGTGACAGAAACTGTTCAGGTCTGTAAGGACCGTGAGATGGAAAGCGCCCTGTTCTGGCCAATGAGAGCCATTCTCCAATGGGCACTGAGGATGGGCAGTGTTGCAGGAGAAGACTAGACGCTGAGGCGCAGATCTGGCCTGAGCCCCAGCGGATCGAGGTTTGAGAGACGGTGTCCCAGAGGGATGGCTGTGCTCAGCTTGGAATGTGAGGACCCAATGGCTAAGTCGGCTCCTCTCCCGAACGAATGGGGGTACAGACTCAGGAACGCAGTTTCCCATGACCTCTTCTGAACTTTGGGGGCAAAGGACCCGAATCGCGGCGTCCCACGACCCAGTCCTGGCCTTTGGAATGGTGGCAGGCGAGCGAGGGGGACATCTCCACCGCTCAGTTGACACCCGGACTGGGACAACTGGGCTGGACGGGCGTCCCCAAATCCAGAACCAGGAGCAATGGGGGTCGGCTGGCATAGGCCTGCGGTTTATGGAACAGTCAACCAGGATGGGGGGGAGGAGAGGAGCCGGTAACACGGGGTGAGGGCCTCCCAGAAAGGAGGGTCAGGCAGGTGACTCACCCCCAAGGATCAAGGCCTGTGTTGGATGTGCAGCGTCTACAATCGAGAGGAGAGTCCCAGGGATAGGGAGGCGTCCCTGGTGCCAGGGAACACAGCCTTCTTTCTGTGTTTTGGGCACGAAGATGAATGGTTTGGCGTGGCAAAGAAAAGGGGAGCCAGGCTAAACTTTCTCAAAGGAAGGGAAAACTCATTGTGCCCCAAGGCGAGCTTTGCTGACCCAAGGTGGGTTGTCCCTGAAGTCACGCCCGTTGTGGGGGGAGATGTCATTTCATAGGGTGAGGAGACGTTAGGCAGAAAAACTGGTTTGGTAGCGGGGGAAACAGGCTTAGGGGGAACAAAGTTGTTTTTTCGTGGAGCCGAGTTGTTTTCTCCTGCTTATGGCTTCAGTTTCTGTTTGATGGAATCAGGGGTACTGGTGTTAGGGCTATCTTATTGTTTGTATGTGGGCTTCCCCATTCCTGGCCCCTGCATCGACCTTTCATACCAGCCTTTTGTTGATAGGAAAAGGGGTGACGGTTCTTTCTTTGGCTACTTCCTGCTCAACGGGGGCGAAGACCAGGGTGGGGCTCAGGCCTGGTTATGAGACGGTCTTTGCAGGGACGCGAGGATATGGGTGGAGGAGTTGGTTAAAGGTGCTACGGGGCAGGTCTTGGATCCCGTGTTGGATGAAATGCAGTAAGCATGGGGCAAAAAGAAAAATTAAGGTTAGGATCAGAGGCCCTGGGAGTGCTAATACCTTGCCTGAGGCTGTACTGATCTGGAATCTCTAGGCATAGACAGAAGAACGGGATGTGGCTTGAAGTGATGGGATTAGAAACAGAGGAGAGAGTCAGAGGGCCTCTGCTCTGTAGGCTGAGTGGAACCTGGACCAGGGGCGCAGTGATGCGTACCCGAGTTGGGCCCAGCACTCGCATACATACTGCTTGTCCACAGGAACCAGTTTGACCTTGCAAAGCTGATGCCAAGACGTGTTGCCCAAGACCTTGACAGCCGTTGGTGTAGTCAGGATGATCGTGTGTGGACCCATCCACTTTGGCGGAAGTGATTTTGGAGAGATGGCTTTCAGAAGAACCTGGTCTCTAGGACACAGCAGGTTGACAGGTGCATCAGGGGACAGAGGCACAGGTTGTGGCAGACAACGGTCTGTGTGTTCTTGGAGCAGCTGTCTGAGCAAAGAGCAGTATGGAAAATATCCAGCCAACAGTGTAGGATGGACGGGGAGCTCATGGTTAGTAAGAGGAGTTCTGCCATACATCCGTTCAAAGGGGGTCAGGAACAAGGGGCCACAAGGGGTGACTCAGAGGTGCATTAAAGCCAGTGGGAGCAGCTCCACACAGAATTTTCCCAGCTCAGTGGAGAGTTTGGTTAGGTGGTCTCTGGTCAGACCATTTACCCGTTCTACCTTACCAGAGGATTGCGGTCGGGAGGGAATGTGTAGTTTCCAGGTGATGCCCAGGGAGGAGACCTGTGGAGTAATCTTTGAGATAAAGGCAGGTCCACTGTCCAACTGGTGATGGTGTCCACCATAGTAAGAAGAGGGTGTTATCTGCGTTAGGGAGTGGAACACCCGTGAGGCCTAGCAGGTTGGAGAGTCGTCGATTGGGAGAAGGAGAGGAGAGGGTCTTTGACAAAGAGTAGAAATCTAACAGACAAGAGGGTGATGGAGGGGAGAGAGGCTGGTAAATGAGTTGGTCGTGGAGCCGATGTGGAGAACTAACATGTACAGGTAGGCCCAGTGTGGGTTTTAAGGCCTGTCTAGCGAGACGAGCAGCTGCCACAAGTGTGCGCAGGCGGGCCTGCCATCCTCTTACAGTGGGATCCATTTGTGTAGAGAAATAAGCAACTGGTCACTGGACAGCCCAGGTTGGCCCAGAACCCCTAGAGCAATGCCCTGTTGCTCATCTGTCAATTACAGGAATGGCTTTCCCGGGTCTGGGAGAGTGAAGGCTCATGTCAGAGAGCTTTGCCTGGATAAAGCAGAGAAAACAGGGTGCAGAAACAAAGAAAAGCATAATCATGATCATTGGGCCTACTAGGGGCAGGATCCATGATGTCTTGGCCCCACGTTCGGCTGATGAGGTAGCGATCAGAGGGGGCTTTGCTGGTCAGATGAGCAAGCCCATGAATGATTTGGAGGAGAGGGAGGCACGATTTCTCACCAAAATCTCTCTCTCAGACCTTCAACACTTTCTTTTGCTTGCTTTCATTCTAATGCCATTTCATTTTACCCATCCGGCTTTACATAATCTTAAGGCCCTTCAGAATATCCCTCTTCCATACATTTCTTTTTTCAAACACACATACATCACCTTACTTGCATTTACCAGACTTAGCAAAACCTGTTTTAGAAGGGAATTGAACACCATCTAAACAATGATGAAAAAACACAAATTTAAGGTAGATAGCCCCTGTAGCTTTTCGTTCCTGACCCAGTGATTCAACTGGCAGAGAATGGTGTCCAAAGCCTGCATCTGTTGGGCGATAATAATGTTTCCAATTTGGCTAAGGTCACCCTGCAGGGTTTGAATCCAGGGAGGATGAGGGGTGGTTGGCCATCTGGAGAGGATTTTTAAAAGGAGAAATTCCAGCTGGGCTGACACTGTGTAAGAATCCCAAGCTGCAAAAGTTCAAGGTGACAATGCTCACTGCGGGACTGAGATTGATCATAGCCTAGGGCTTCCTGGTGTAGGAAGATGGGGTGCAGATTTTCCATCTGAGCAGGTCGTGTGGAGTATGGCTGGCCTGTGAATAAACTCTGTCCACCTTGAAGAGTCCTGTTTGGATTCTAATATACTGGCCCCCGAGTCTTTCTTAAGGGGAGCTAGAGACCCTCTCTATCTGCTCCTTGCAATCTGCACGTTTTACCACCTGGGCCCAAGCCTTTGCAAGAGCTCCTGCATCCTCTATGCCATCCCTGTGCCCAGGATAGAGCAGCAGGTCTCTCCCAGCAAGGGGGCAGTATGGTTCTCAGGGAACTGAGCCTATGATGGGGGAGAGAGGTCCAGGGTTTCCTGCCTCTGGCCCTGGGGCCTCTGACCCTGGGGCCATCCACACAGCCTCATATCCCTCCTGGGCCCTGTACCTGCTCAGCTCTCCCCAGCCCCTCCACACCCTACCACTCACCCACTCTGCTCCCCTCTAGGTGTTTCCCCTGTTCCTTGGCCCTCCTGGCCCTTCACCTGCTCTGCTCCAGGGACATCTGTGCTCCAGGGACATCGGTTTTGCCCAGATTTCTGTGCTGCAGTCCCGTGGGTCTCACGCTCCTCCTGGCTCCTGTGACTGGACCCAGTCCCTGAGCCTCTCCAGAGCCTCAACCTTCCCTGGTGTACTCCTGTTCACCATGGCCACTGAGTGGTTGTGCTTTGGGGGTGGGGAGGCTTTTGTCTGGTTTGGTGCTATTTTTAGTCTTTGTTGCTCTGCAATTCGAATGCTGAACAGCAGCAACAAAATTCTAGGATAATATCTAATACCCTATCTCTGGCCCTGATGATTGCTGAAGGGGCCACTGCACTGGAAGGCCAGCCACGTCTTGGGGGAGGTCTTAGGGTGGTGCTGCAGGGCTGGGGAGCTGGACAGATTGTGTTGGCCCTGCTTTCCTGGTCCCTCTCCAGCTGGGGGCCTGTCTCAGTGGTGCTGCTGTGGTCCCCAGCGTCCTCCAGCTGGAGGACTGACACCAAGGTGCTGCTGTGCTCCCTGGTGTCCTCCTGCTGGGGTCTGGCCACAGAGGTGCTGGTGTCCCCCCAGGCGTCCTCCAGCACCGGGCCTAGCGCAGAGGGTCTACCCTTCGGGGCGTCCTTTAACAGGGAGCCTGGCCCTGCGGAGGTGGTGTGCTTCTGGGCGTCCACCAGCTCAGAGACACCTGCAAAGGTGACCCTTTTGCCCGGGGTGGCATCCGTTCCCCTCTTATGGACTTCCTGCTTTCGCAGGATACCCGGCCTTGGGGTATTCCCCGAAACCTCAGGCTGCGGGAGGCAGTCCTTGGAATTGGGGTCACTGGGCTCCCGAAAGGTGACATGCTTTGGCACCCGGGAGGTGACGCGCCTGGTCTGCTCCTCCCCCTCCTCCTCATAGTCCTCCTCCCCCGCCTGCTTCCTGGAGCGGAGGATCAGGTAGGTGGCCATGACCTTGTCGTACTTGTTAGCGTCAATGGCCTCCCGAATTTCCTGCCTCTGATAGCCCAGGCGCTCCATAGCTTTGGTTATGGCCGGGTCCTGGGGGCTGAGCAATGGCTCGCTGAAGGGCAGGAGTCCCTCACTCGTTTCTGCTACCCAGGCGTGCTGCTGGATTTTCTCTAGGGTGCTGCGCCTCCAGGGGTCTGGTGCCAGCATTTTGGCCAGTAGGTCCTGGCATTGCTCCGTGAGGTAGTTAGGCAGATGGACCCACCTTCCCAGGACGCGCACCCTGATCGCCTCAAGGTTTGGGCCCCTGAAGGGCAGTGTGCCAGTCACCATTTTATAGAACACGATTCCCAGGCTCCACACGTCCACCTTGGGGCCATTGTACTGCTGGCCAAGATAGACCTCGGGGGCCCTGTATTCTGGAAGACAGCAGCACGTGCTCAGCACCCGGTTGAAGGCCTGGACGCTGAGACCAAAGCCCACCAGCTTGACTTTTCCCTCTCGGGTCAGCAGAATGTTTTCGGGCCTCACATCCAGGTGCACGATGCGCGATGCCTTTGTCATGGCAGTAGCTGAGGGCTGCGAGGATCTGCTTAAAGAGCGGGCGGGCCTCGCTCTCGTCCAGGCGCCCATGCCTGCTCAGGAAGACCTGCAGGTGCTCCTCCTGCACGTACTCCATGATGAGCTGCAGCTCTGGCCCGGTGTCCACCACCTGGAAGAGCTCCACGATGTTAGGGTGGTGAAGGGCCTTCATGCACCCCATCTCGCGGGCCAGGAGGCGGAGGTCGGACAGCTCGGACTTGCGGACTTCCCTGATGAGCACCTTCGTGCCCGTGAGCACGTGCACCGCCAACGTCACCTTGGCGTGGGAGCCCCGTCCCAGCTCCCGCAGCACCAGGTAGCTTTTCCCTTGACGACCCTGGAACATAGTGCCTATGCACTTGACTACGCTGACTACCCTCACCAGCCCTGACTGTGCTCCCCACCCTTGTGCTAACTCCACTGACAGCTGACTCTCCTACGATATTAACAAATGTACTATTAATCTAGTATTAATAGTACTCAGAAAGTATTCACTCACCTCACTAAATACTAACAATGCTAACTTAACTCCACCAACAATACTAAGCACACTCAGCTTACTAGCAATACTAACTACACTACAAATGAATGAAACTACACAAACAAAAATGACAAATGAGATGTAAATGTAAAAATGTGATTAAAAACAAACTAATTTAAAACTAACCACTAAATTTAAGAATAAAACAGAACAACAAAGCCCAATAGAACAAACAGAACAAAAAAAAAAACAATTAGAAACTAAAACCTGAAACAAACAAACAAACCAAAATAAAAACCCAGAGAAACGACAAAGGGGAAGAAAGAACAAACAATGAAGCAAGAACAAAAGGAAAAATGGGGGAGATCACTGAAAAAATAAAATCAAAAAACTAAAAACTGACATAAAAGAATAAAAAAGCCAGTAACAAAACAATAAAGGAAAACAAAATAAAAGGAAATAAAAGGAAAAAGAAAAAGTAGAAAAAAACTATAAGCAAATAAAAAAAAAACAAGGAAAATAAGGAAAAAACAAAGAAAGAAAAATAAAATAACTAAAATAAATAGCCTAAACAAATAATTAAATAAATAAACCAATGAATAAAGCAAAAGAAAACCAAATACCGCAAAACACAATCTCTCTCTCTGTGTCGGCGTCTGGAGTGCACAGGTCACTGTCCAAAGCTTCCCGGCTCCTGAGGACACAGGCGCAGTCCGGGCGGGCCTGATGTAGGCGGTGCCGGTGCCGTCACAATGGCTCTTTGTGGCGTCAGAGCCAGAGGTCACAGCCATTGGCAGAGCGTTTTCTCAGCCTTAACGAAAAAGCTGCCGCTTAACAGCAACCCTTGGAACGCCCGAGAGGCCCTTTCATTTGCCCTGAGCAATCCCGTCCTGGGTTTTGGCTTTTCAAGGCGTCCCCATCCTGGCCCTGCCTTGTGCAGATGCTTTACTGTCGCGCTCACACTGTGGAGAGAACAGCAAACAGGGGGCGCAGGCGGTTGGGCGCGCGCTGGGGAGCTGTCCACAGCCTCTGCCTCGCCCGCGAGGGGCCCACGTGGCTCGCAGACCCCTCCTGCTGGGCCCGCTGCTCCCCTCAGCAGTGGATTTCAGTCAGTCTGCCTGTTCTGTTCCCGGCTCCGTCTCTGGGGAATACTCTCACCCTCCTGCACATCTGCCCTGCACCCCGGTGCTTGTATAAATAAAATAAATCTTTAAAAAAAAATTAAAAAAGGAGTCACAGTTACTACTGTTGGAGTGAACTAGTAAGGTTTAAATTCTAAAATTTTCAAGTGGTAATTTCAGGATTCTTTTTCAGCCTGTCTTTCTTTTTGGAGGTTTTAATTGTGCCATGGAGTTTAGTTTAGTAGAAAAATAACATTAAATAATAATACTATATACACAATAGTTCCTTTGAGAAGGAATATACTAACAAATCCAATAGGTCATAACAATACCAATGTGCTTAAAAACTAAACAAAAATGTTAGGAAACTCAGAATACTTTGTTTTTTAGTTTGCTTTTAACACTTTAGCCAAAATAAAGTGATTTAATAGTGATAAATATCAGGAACTATAAGTATCATTGTTTTAATTCTATATATATTACATATATCTATATGTGAACTTACAAATATATTAATATCTGAGGAAGGCGATTTAGAGAGGTTAATTACTTTTTCCAAGTTTACCTATATATGACATTCACTCAAAACAAACAATGACTAATTATTGAGAAACTACACTGTACTTTTGTAGAATTGATAGTGTTCTACTGATCGACATATAGAGAGACTGTTGTGATAAAACTGACTTTTCAGTGGCAGGGAATAAAAGCAATATAAATAAGTTTTAAAATATCCAACAGAGAAATAACAAATGGTGATAGGATCTGTACAAAGGATCAAAACAAACCAAATGAATTTTCAATAACATACAGGATAACATAAAAAATATGAAACCCTTCAGGATATTTTTAATAAAATGTATGCATCTGTAAAGCTATGAAAACATTATTCTTTAATGGAAATTATAAGACTTCAATAAATGACAATATGAACTCTATTTACAGACCAGGATGCATACAGCAAAGTTTGGGAGAAATCACAATTGCAGAGGGGAGCACGGACAGGCAGAAATGACTGAATCACCCTGAAGTAAGAAAAAGGAGGTCAGTGTTTCATGTGGACAAAGGAGAAGGAATTGTGAGATAAGGTCACAGATATTCACAGAAACTAGTCACTCAGAACTTCCTGATTCAGGGTGATGGCCTGAACTTCATGCTAATCGTGAAAATGGAGAGAGATGTTGGTGAGTGGAGTGAATTGAATAATTTGTTTTTGAGAAAAATCTCTTTACATTGGGGAAACTAGATTGTAGGAGAACAAGAATGCAACAGGGAAAACAACCGAGAAACTTGCAGTAGACAAAGAGAGAGGTGTGGGTCAGAATGGTACTTTGCTTAGGATGTTAGCTAATAGGGCTGATTTGGATGGATATAGAAAGTGAGGGAAAGACAGAAATTAAAGATGATGCCAAACTTTCTATCCTGAGCAACTTGGTAGATCTAATTGCTATTTTCTTTCTTTCTTTCTTTCTTTCTTTCTTTCTTTCTTTCTTTCTTTCTTTCTTTCTTTCTTTCTTTCTTTCTTTCTTTCTTTCTTTCTTTCTTTCTTTCTTTCCTTCTTTCCTTCTTTCCTTCTTTCCTTCTTTCCTTCTTTCCTTCTTTCCTTCTTTCCTTCTTTCCTTCTTTCCTTCTTTCCTTCTTTCCTTCTTTCCTTCTTTCCTTCTTTCCTTCTTTCCTTCTTTCCTTCTTTCCTTCTTTCTTCTTTCTTTCTTTCTTTCTTTCTTTCTTTCTTTCTTTCTTTCTTTCTTTCTTCAAGCCCTGGGTACAGTCAGAAGTGCGGGAGGGTGAGAGAATTCACCAGAGCCAGAGCAGAGAACAGAATAGGTAGAATGACGAAATACACTGCTGAGGGGAGCAGTGGGCACAACAGGAGAGTTCTGTGGAGCCATGTGAGACCCTCGCTGGTGGTCAGGGATCAAACCTGCGCTGCAGAGGCTGTGGGCAGCTCCGCAGCCTTGCACTCAACGGCTGCGCCACCAGGGGAAACCCATGCTTTTTTTTTAAGTTTTATTTTCATTTGCTGAATTCAGAGAACAAAGAGTAGAGGTTTGGGTAGATAGAAGATTGCTGTAGTTGAAGAAGTTAGATTCCATCTTCTTTTATAAGAAATCACACCACTCTAATATCTAACAAAGATTTATTGATATATAATGTTGTGGGGAAGAATCAAAGTGGAGACCCTGTTGCAGGGGTGAAAGAATTCACCAGAGACAGATGGGAAAGGTCAGGTGAATTTATTGAAATACACTGCTAAAAGAAGCAGAGGGCGAAAGCGGAAGGGTGTACTGCTCAGAGTTTGGGTCCCAAGTCTCTCTTTATACTCTAGACACCATTGACTGGTTAGGGTGACTAGTCTTGGGTGTGTCCTGACTGATGATCTGAATCAGCATAGAGGATCATCAGTTCTGGGCCTCACCAGCTTAAGGTCCATGTTTCCATGGCAGTTCCATCCCTACTCCCTTTATCATTCCAGCCTACCAAACTTGACTGCTGGCCAAGGAGCGGGGGCTTGGTTTTCAAATTCTTAATGATACCTTGACAGACCAGAGGTGCAGGGGTGAAAAATTTCACCAGAGGCAGACTGGAGAACAGAAAAGGCACATTTGTTCAAATACACTGCTAAGAGAAGCAGCTGGGGAGACAGGAAAGACCTGCAAGTGAAGACAGATTTGGGGCTCCCTTTTATAACTGGTTTTGTCAGTTTTGCTTTGGGGAGTGAGTTTTGGGCTGGTTAGTGCAGGGGTGTCTGATCCTGGGGGGTTGATCTTTGACCCAGAATGTGTCCTGGCCATGCCTCCACATTCCTGGTCAAAGGGATCCATCTTATGGTTTGGGACCCAGAGCAGCCTTATCAATTCTCTCTGTGTTCAAGTCTCACAAACCTTCCTGCTGGGCAATGGGTGGGGTTTAATTTTAACCTTATTTAACACTACCCCACCAGATACCATTTGATTTCTGTTTTCCTGCCACAGTGGATACTTTCCTATATGCGATTTACATTCCCTCTTCCTGGTCTTCACCTGTCTGCATCTGTTAAATTCAGAAGTCTCTACTGACAGAAACAATTCAAAGCATGCACTTTATGACTTAACACTCTTACATCAATAAGTGTCAAGTAAATTACCAAAAAGGGAACCCAATTCCCCAAAGGCTAAACACAGAAGCAATTCTATGTTTTCTTAAGAGAGAATTTCTGACAATTAGGTTGTAAGTTATGGTACAATCAAAAGAGCAAAAGGGGGTTGAATTGGGTTGCTTTATTTTTTTATTGCTCATTCCCTGTCAAAACCATGTTTAAATACCAAATATTAAAACATGTGCCCATCAAATAAGCAAAAATAATATAAATTCTGGAAAAAGGAAAGAAAATACTGTGATTTCCAGAGAAAGGATCATGTTGTCACTCCTGCAGTATACATCTGGCCCAACACGGGTGTCAGGGTATCATTTCATAAGTTTAAAAACTAAGCTCTCACTCTTACCCCATAGTCATGTTTGAGAGACTTGAGCAGAGAAGGGCATCAATTAGGCTGCCACGGGAGCTGGGCCACTAGTCTGACCACCATGGCAGATAAACCAGTCCAACTCCAGGAATGCAGAGGCAGGGCCTGCACATATGTCTGTGTCAAAGGGCTGCACCCAAGAGCAGACATCCCAGCTGATAACCCGTGCAAACTGGCTCCCCAAGTAAGAAACCCTATGTAACTCTAGTGTAAAAGTCTCAAATCCTTCACACACAGCTGTATAGCTCCCTCTTGTCCCCTGTCCCCTTGCAGGCTATTTCAATAAATCCTCCTTTTCTGTTCTCTACTCCATCTCTGCTGCACTCTTACACCCCCATACCTCACACATCCCTCAGCTATGGTTCCACAACAAAGAGTGCTTAATAATGTTTGTTCAACTTAATGAACTATCCAATCATCGCTTATATCACTGACCCCTGAATTATTATTATTTCTGATATAAATGTTATCAACAGCATTAGCAAGCTAATATTGGTTGGGCAATTAAAGATAAATTCATTGATTTTCAAACTCTAAAATGTTCCCTTATTTTCTGTAGATTCAGAGACATGATAAGGGAAGGACACAGGCTCAGATCTCTTTCTTCACCTTCCCTATGCCAGAGAAGATGCGCTTGAATGTTTACAAATCATGACTGGAGAACAAGGATTGACAGATTTGTCTCTCGTCAAGGAATAAATATTTCAAACTTTATTCATCATATATTGTAGTTTATTTTTTTGTTTGTTTTTTAAATTTTTTTTTATGGAGGCATGTTTTTATTTATTTATTTATTTATTTGTTTGTTTTTTTGTTTAAATATGCACTGGGTACAGTCAGAAGCGCGGGAGGGTGAGAGAATTCACCAGAGCCAGAGTGAGGAGCAGCAGAGCCAGAGTGGGGAGCAGAACAGGCAGAAGGACTGAAGTACACTGCTGAGGGGAGCAGCGGGCGGCAGGAGAGGTCTGCGCGCCATGTGGGACACTCCTCGGGTGGCCGGGGAGCAGCCGGGGATCGAACCGGTGTCGCAGAGGCCGCGGGCAGCTTCACAACCCAGCGCTCAACCGCTGAGCCACCAGGGAGGCCCTATTGTAGTTTCTTTTGCAACTAATAAAATCTGCACTACAGCAAGGAGATAGCCAAAGGCAATTAAATTAAGGTGGCTGGTTTTTCATTGTATTTACAAGGTTGAATTTAGCCTGAGGGTGTCATTTCCTTGTTCTAAGGAAATAATTTCTCTTTTCTCCACGATTCTACATCTTTGGGTTTGCTCCATGAATTTTGAAGTTGCTGGAATTTAGGATGACTTAGAAAATTTGCATCAAAATATGGGTCTTTGAGCAACCCTCATCCATCTTGTAGATTCTGACTCCCACGTATTAGAGCAAAAACTGTAAAGAACACACAGCAGGGCCTCCCTGGTGGCACAGTGGTTGAGCGCTGGGTTGCGAAGCTGCCCGCGGCCTCTGCGGCGCCAGTTCGATCTCCGGCAGCTCCCCGGCCACCAGAGGAGGGTCCCACATGGCGCACAGACCTCTCCTGCCGCCCACTGCTCCCCTCAGCAGTGTACTTCGGTCCTTCTGCCTGCTCTGCTCCCCGCTTTGGCTCTGGTGAATTCTCTCACCCTCCCACGCTTCTGACTGTACCCAGTGCATGTATAAACAAACAAATAAATAAAAATAAAAATACATGCCTCTTTAAAAAAAAAAAAAGAACACACAGCAATAAGAATAAATGTCCTCTGAAATTAAGACCTTTAAATGTCCCTTCATATGCCATCATTTGATTCCATTGTTTTTAAAAATTAACTGCTGAGAGAGAAAAAATTTAAAAAAGGAAAAGTATGAGGATTGCGTAAAAAAGAGCAAGTCAAAATATCTCAGAATAGCTTTCACTTTTTTACATATATATAAAAATGGAGTTTTGGAATTATCACCAATTTCATGAGCTCTAATAAACATCTTTGTGTTTCACTTCATTTTCTTTTAATTTTTACTGAAGTTCCACTGGTTTCTACCATTATATAGTGATAGGTTTTGGTGTACATTAAAAATTAACATTTGAATAAAAAGTTTCTATTCTTCACCATACAAGAACTCCTTTACCCAAATTCCTCAGCCCCTTTTCCTGTTTCCCTCTGGCAGCGGATATTTGGTTCTTACAGACAAAGATGTTGTTTTTGTTTTGTTTTGTTTGTTCATTTGTTTTGTTTCTTTATCATCTATATAGGTGTGAAATTGTAACAGGGTGGTCCCGAGGAACGGGGGTGGTTCCAGGTTTCCACCCCACCCAAGGGAGGGTGGAGCTGAGCAGGGAGAGAAGAAGCTGCAGAGGAAACTGAAGAAGGAAGGAAGCAGGATGGAGCCAGAAGGAGACCCAGAGGAGGCACATGGAGCAGAGAAAGGCATGAAGAAACCATGCCTGCCTTTTGGTCGTGGACTGGGTGATGCAGATGTGGGCGAGAGACCCGTGGGGAGGTGGCAATGGCAGTTTTTGTCTTGCTTTTGATAATTTACTCTTTTCCTTCCAGAATTGTCTGGTGGTTTCTGATCCTTTTCTATGGGTCCCCACTGGAAGATGCCTTAGACCTATGGCAGGCTTTGGGGCCTTATTCTGGGCCAATCCCTTTTGGATGGACTTTTACCCACGAGGGGACTGGTAACTTTGGGTACTTTATTTAGAAACTATAGAGACACACTTCGGCAGGGGGTGCGGGGGTGGGGGGGTGGGGGTGGGGGGATGGGGGGTGAGGGGGTGGGAGGGAGGGCCAGGGAGAGGAAGGACTAGAGTCAAAATAAGGGGGGGTGCAATTGTATTGGGATTATAACCAAAATGAAAATGCATACATTGTGCAAAGATGAAAAATGATGTAAGAATTATATAAAATAAAATATTAAAAAAAAGAAACTGTAGTCTTTGCCTTTCCTGTATTGTTTCCTAATTGTATTGAAGTTCCTTCCCAGTAAAGTCTCATATGTTTTGTGTTGATGCAGCGGATGGCAGAACCTATTTAGAGCAGGTAGGTTTGTGGTGTCTGGGCTGCCCCTTTCCCTGCCCTGTAACAAAATCGTATGGTGCTTTTAGTATCCCTCTGACTTATTTTAGATAGCAAAATATATATACTCTAGGTCAATCCATGTTGTTGCAAAGGGCAGGATTTCATCTTCTTATAGCTGAGTAGTCTCCCACTGTGTGTGTGTGTGTGTGTGTGTGTGTGTGTGTGTATATATATATATATATATATATATATATATCACATTTTTTTTTATTTGATCATCTACCAGGGGGCTCTAAGTTTGTTTCCCTGTCTTGAGTGTTGTGATAATGTTATGATGAACATGGTGTTCCATATATCTCTTTGAATTTAAATTTGTATATTTTTGTGGTAAAGCTTGACAACTAAAGAGAAGTCAACTAGCTGGGTCATGTGATATTATTTTCTTAAATTTCTTGAGGTATTGCCACACTATTTCCATGATTGCAACAATTTAAATCCGTAACAACAATCTACAAAGATTTTGTCTCTCCACAACTTTACCATCACTTGTTTCTTGTCTATTTTGATAATAACCCTCTTAACAGATAGGAGATGATCACTCATTTTGCTTCTGATTTGCTTTCTTAATAGGAGAGGAGGAACACGTGCTCATGGGCCTGCTGCCATCTCTGTCCTGTGGACAAGTCGCTCTGCAACATCTCTGTCCACTTTTTAATGGGGATATTTGTTCTTTTGTTGACGAGTTTAATGAGTTCTTTATAAAATTTCTATATTAAGCCCTTGTCTGACATATGTAAGTATTTTCTCCAAATCATTACTTTTTTTAATGGTGGTTTCTTTCACTCTATAGAAACTTTTTAGTTTAATATTGCCCCATTTGTTTATATTTGCTTTTGTTTCCTTTGACACTGTAATCCGATTGACAAAAGTCATCTCCAAGGCTGATTAAGGAACTCTGTCATTTTTGTTTTTCTGTGTATTTTGTGATTTGAGAACTTCTATCCATGTCTTTACTCCACTGTTGGTGGAAATGTAGACTGTTTCCTTTCCTAGAAAATTAGGACAGATATTTCTGAAAATACTAACAATAGTTCTACCTTATGATCCAGCAATCCCATTCTTAGATATCTCTCTGAAGTATACAAAAACACTAATATGAAGGGATATGTGCACTCCTATGTTCACTGCAATGGTATTTTCAATACCAAAGTGATGGAAGCAACCTAAGGGTCCAACAACAGATGAGTTGGTTATGAAGATATGGCACACAACACACGAATACTACTCAGCTACTAAAAATACCCTCCGGATTAAATCTTGCTATTTGCAATAATATCGATGGTACCAGAAGAGACTATGACTC
This sequence comes from Talpa europaea, assembly GCF_964194135.1. Taxonomy (NCBI): domain Eukaryota; kingdom Metazoa; phylum Chordata; class Mammalia; order Eulipotyphla; family Talpidae; genus Talpa; species Talpa europaea. The sequence continues at coordinate 29,602,119 of NC_140084.1, forward strand.
ACAGAATTAGTTAGAAGAAAGATAATACCAGGGAGAGTAAATGGTTTGCCCACAGATCCAAAACTATAGCCTAACTTGAAAATAAACAAAAATCTCTTACTTAGACCAATTTTCCATCAACCACTTAAAAATTTATGGGCACAGAATGACCTACATCTATTTCAAACATAGTGTTTTTCTTTAGACTGTTATTTCATTGCAATCTGATTCCGTATGAAAACGTATAACATAAAAAGTTAATGAAGGGCTCTTTATTAAAAGAAATGGATAAAAGGGATCTGAAAAGCATTATCCTTCAGGACTATAATGTGAAACCCTGCCATTTGTTATTTTCCATTTTGTTATGATAAGAATGAAAGGTTAAATATTTTCTTATTAGTTTTTACTCTGACATTTACCAAAAAGACTCTTTTCATTTTCAGAGTCACTTAAAAACCAGAAAAACTGTTCATATCAACCATGTAGTATATAGTCCTTACACATGCTTACCAATTAATTTAAATCTAAAAGTTGCCTGTGACATGATTCTTTGATCAGTAAAGACACATTAATTTTATATTAAATTCTATATGGCCAATACTGCAGTGAGAAATTATTGGGAAAGGGGCCTCGCTGGTGGCTTAGGGAGTAAGTCTCAGCTCTGTCACTGCTGTGGCCTGAGTTCAATTCCCCACCAGGGAGCTAAGCCACATAGGGTGCAGCAGCCTTCTCCTGTCATGCCTGCTGCTCCCTTGAGCAATGTATTTCAGTACATCTGCCTGTTTTGCTCCCCACTCTCTCTGGTGAATCCTCTCAACCACTGCACCTCTGGGCTACACCCCAGGACTTCTATGCTTAAAAAAAATACATTGGAAAAAGGTGGCAGTCTTTGTTTGGAAAGTCTGCAAAGCAGATCAAGGAGAAAAGACTTTAATGAGAAACTATTTGAGAATAGTAGAGAGCAATATGATGAAGGGATAAACATGGTCACTCAAACTAAAGCATAAACTAACTGAATTATAAATATTTTGAGACTAAATCAATCAGCTAATTCTGTTACATTACATTCATTTATCAACTCTTAATCGACTTGCTTCAGTGTATTTCTGATACATTGTCTAGTCCACAAATCACTATACAACAGAATACAACTTAAATATATGAAGGAAAACTCCATTATGGAAGTTTGTAGATGGCTCACAGCTATTCCATGCAAACACATTTTGGGGAACCTCCCCTCAGGAAACCACAGGAAACAGGTCTTGGGCCCAAAGTCTCTACACGGGTGGTGCCACAATATGCCTCCCGTGGGGCAGAGAAGTGTGCAGGCATGAGCCACAAATCCATGGTCCTCCTTGGAAACCGGGTCCAGGTTAGTTATTTAGGCTTGTGAAAGAGGACTTGGGCCCTATTCCAAAATGTGCTAGGGATCAAAACCATGGCAATACAACCCTGCATTTCCATTACATTGTGAGTGCTCCTGCATCAGGAAATAATCTCCTCTTTTCACCACCATAGAGGACACTTGATTTTCCTAGGGCTACAGGAATTAAGGAGTAATGTTTTACTATCTCGTCTATTTCTTTCACTACCACTATTCCCTATTGGAATGGCATTAAGCCAAATCAGACTGGAAAGGAAAGGAAAACAATGAAATAACTGCAGGGGACATAATTTGAGGAACATTTTCCAGGACATAATTTGAGGAAATTCAAGGACTTTCTATATTATTGATGCAGCTGTTGACTACATAGATCAACTGAGGAGCAAACATTTTCTTACCCATGACTTAGATGTGGTATACACGGAATGAGAAATTTCCTCCACATCTGAGGATTGGAAAGCTGATAGTATACCAGAGACTATCATTCAACTAAGAGGCCCACATAGTAAGACCTCCATAAAGGATCATGGTTTTTAGCAGTTATGTAAGCAAAATACCCAAAAGCAATAATTAATATACATATGTGTGTGTTACACTAGTTTATAACACTGCATAAATTTTTGGAGTACAGCTTCACACCTATTAATATGTGTAATTCCACACCACACACACCAACAGAGTTCTAATGAGCCTCCACTAACAGGCTTCCCCTAACACATGCCCCCTCTCCAGGATCAGGTCCTCCTGCCAATTTGTGTCTGCACAAGCATCGACTTCTCTTCTTCCTCGCGCACGCATGTGTGTGTGTGTGTGTGTGTGTGTGTGTGCCCTCAACCCACTGAAAGGAGGACTCTGGTGAAGTTTCTCTTAGAGGTGACCCAAGAACCCCCATCTGTGACCCCAACACCTCTCCCAAGGAAACAAGGAAAGTCTGAGAAACTGTCATCCAGGCAAACTGGATGGGATTATTGGGCATAAAATGGCATTAGCAAAAACAAATTAAAGTATGGCGTTTAGTTATTATGTCAACATTGCTGCATTAGTGGTAAAAAAAATCTGTACTCATGTAGGATGTTAACAAAAGGGAAATGGTGTGGGAAAAACAAGACCTGTACTGCCTTTGCAACTTTTTTGTAATTCGAACAGTATTCTTTAAATGTTATTTTTAAAAATACTCTCAATATTTAATAGGTTATAGATGGAAAGTTTTTTCTTTTCATTTCCCAGGTATCACCATCCAGGGAGTGGAGAGAAGGGTTCTGGAGATAAAAGCTGGAAACCTCACACACAGGGCAGGCTCCGGAGTCTCCTCTCCTCTGAGCCCTGCTGCTCAGACGCCTCACAGAGCATCTCACCCCAGGACGCCGCCCTCCAGGACCCCCAACTCTGCCCACCTCAGCCCCCGCCATGTCCTGGCGGCTCCACCAGAATCCGGAACAGGCGGCAGCGCCCCCGTGTGGCCACAGGGCTGAGCACAGGAGCCCAGAGTTGCCCTTTCTCCTGCTCAGCCAGGCCCTCCCCAGGCTCCCTGGGCCCCCAGCGGCAGGACAGGGATCTGCACACACGGGGGCGCCCAAGTCCAGTGTCAGGTCAGAGTCCTCCAATTTTCTTAGTCCTATGGACAAAGGACAAAAGCAGGTTTCCAGGTCCTAATAGCTGATTCCCAGATTATGGGCTGATCCCCAAATATAGAGGTTCCTTCGGTCTTGGGTGGATCCTTGGACTCCAGAGTCTCTGTACTTTGTTTCTGCTTCTGCTTCCAGGGGTGAAAGTGCCTCCTCCTGGGAATGAACATTCAATTCTACCCAGGAGCCCAGGTCCTCGCCCAAGAAAAGGAAAAGGTTCCAGGATAATGCCAAGACCCGTGGGCCGACCATCCATCCACGTCTTAGAGCAGGGGGGAGCAGGAGTGATCAGAGCCGGGGAGAGACCCCGGGAGCTGGTGGTGGTATGTGGTGGATCATTGGTGGAAGGGCCACACCTAAGAGGAACAATAACTATAGAAAGATGACCCACACTGTCAGAAAATAAATAAATAAATATCCATCTTTTAAAAATTCTCCATCTCTGAATCAGGGGAGGTTGAGGAGAGCCCCCAGGGCATGTCTAGGAAGGTTGGAGGCTCCTGGAAATGGAGCAGAGGATGAAAATGGGGACTAGAGGATGGGGCCCAAAAGGAGTGGTGGGGGCACCAGGAATGGTGGGGCCAGGAAGGGGCAGCATCGGGGACACTGTGAGGGGAAGGTCTGTGTGGGTGACGCGGCTCAGGCTGGGGCTGGGAGAGTCTCTGTCTCCCCTGGTGGGACTGCAGAGGGGCTGGTGCTGTAACTGACCAGGGAATCACTTACTTTCTGGGCCTTTCCTATCCATACAGGGCTGGTGTGACTCAAACATGCACACTCAGGCTGATGAAGGAGAGAGAGGAGGAGAGGAGAGATGGTTAGGAGGAGGCCCCCATTTCCTGAGCCACAACATCCTCCTCAACTCCCCAATGCTGGGGTGGCAGGGAGATTCCTGGAATCAAGAGGAGGTGATTCAGGGAATCAAGAGGAGAAAGGCCTGCGCTGCTCTGGAGGGTCAGCCCTGGGGGCTGATTCTGGGGCTCCAGGGCCCCAGTTCCTACAGGCAGGTCAGAGTCAGCCCTGCTGCTCACAGTTCCAGGCTGCTGAGAGCCCCTCTGTGCCGTGACCCTGCAGACGCCGCTCTGGGGATAGTATAAAGAAACAAAACAGCAAAATTAAATGGGAGTCTAAAAACGGTAGAACTGATTTTTAAAAATCACATATTTTGAATGACACTTCAGGGGATGTGGATGCCTTGTCCGACAGCTCATTGCAATCAGGGCTTTGACTGTCACGTGAGCTACTCTGGCCTCCACTGTTTCTTGTGAGAAAACAGCCACTGATCACTTTATTGCCTGAATATCTTACTGGTTTATACCAAATCTCTTCCTACTTTGCTTCTAAAACAAAGATCCGGCATCTCCACAGTCTCTGAGGGGCAGGTGGCAGGAGAGGCCTCACTCAGAGGCTCCAGCTCTGGGTCCCATGAGGCTGGGATGGGGACGAGATGTTGGCGGATCTGAACGGCCATGATCAGCATGGAAGGACCTGCCTCAGAGCTCATGCATGTGGCTCCTGGAGAAAACCGTCAGGTCCTTGTCCTGTGGGCATCCCCTTAGCTGAGTGTCCACCGTGTGAAGGGAGTCACCCCAAAGAGGGACCAGGAGGGCAGCCCGGGTGAGAAGTCTCAGCCCCTGTGAGCCTGACTCTGTGACGTGGCGCGTCCCTTCTGCTTCATTCTCCTCATGAGAAAGAGCCAGCGAGTCATACACACTCCCAGGGGGCACTGTCTTCCCTCCTGTGTATCCCAGAATTGGAGGAAAATTGAAAACCAACACAGTAGACCTTCTGGACACTCATTATTTCTATTCTGTCCACATAAAAAATAAGCTTCCCCCCACCCAAGGCCCCTAAAAGAATCTCCCATCGCAGGAGCAGCGTGACATCAGCATCTCATCGCGTGACTCAGGACCACGCAGAGGAGGCGCCTTGAGAACATCTGTGCAGTCATATTGTCTGTGCTCAGCTCCTAGTGGGCTACAGCAGTTTTCCCATAAGCCCTCGATGAAGATACAGTGGAGAACAGACACAGGGCTACTTGTAGACCCATTTTTTAATGTTTTAAAAGCAAATTTATTGAGATATAACTTTTGGTCATTGAGTCATTTGTTGAAGGCTCACCTGTCATGTCCTTTTGGTAAGTGCAGAGCAGGACAATCATCCCATACTCTACCTTGAGAACATCTCCATCACCACAACAACCTTGTTTCCTGGGTCTGGGCCCATGGGGCACCACCCCCTCTTTCCCCTCCCCAGCCCTGGGCAGCCAGAGCCCACTCTCTGCCTCTGGGGATGGGCCAGGGAACTTCTCTCTAAACACATCCCAGGCGACTCCGCTGACACAGACCTGCAGTGGACATTTGGGGTACCCTAACCCAATGCATGCTGGTGCCCAGGAACATACTCCACAGGGCGTTAAGGTCACAGAGAACCACATGACCCCACCCTGGAGGCCCTGCAGCCTGGGGTGTGTGAGGAGAGAAGGGCTGCAGTAGCTGCCTCAGAGGGGGCCAAGGGCAGAGCCAGGGAGGTTCCTTCCTCAGCAGGAAGGGGACGTGAGAGCTGGGTCTTGAAAGCCAGATGTGGGCACAGGAACAGAAGTGGCTCAGGGAGCTGATGAAAGGCCGGCTACTTGACCTCAGCAGTTACTTTCGCTGTGTGACCTTGGAGATCCCTCCCCAGCACTCTGTGAACTGGGAAGTGATACTGACCTGACACCCCTCCCCCACATCCTCTCAGAAACAAGGACATGGAGACTTAGGTGTTATGGCAGTGCCCAGGTCAGAACCCCAGCTACCTGGCTAATGTCTGGGCCTCTGGACGGACACCATCCTCCAAACTGACCAGGGGACCAAGGAGGCAGTGACCCTGGAGCCTGCACCACCCGCTCCAGATACCACACATTTCTTGGTTGGATTTGACTGAAGACAAAAGCACTGTAGTAAGTCATCATGTCATCACCCTTTATGGAAATTAATTGAACTCACCAAAGAATAAGACACAGAGTGCCTGTTTGTACCAAAAAGAAAACCCAACTTGATGCTGCCTCCAGGAGACAGGATCAAAACAGCCCCACTGCGGGAGACAGGTATAGGCCAGGATGCTTCAGGAGCTGCCCAGTGTGGACAGTTCACACCCCACTGCTGGAGAAGCCAAGACAGGGGGAGGATCCTGCAGGCGTGATTGTATTTTTTTATATATATTCTTCTTTATTTTTTAACTTCAGTTTTCACTTGTAAATGCTGTTTGTTTTCCCCCCCACTCAGGTGTAGTCCCCATAGAGTTTCCTTCTCCAAGGCACCCGTGCACCATCACCTCAGTCCCCTATCTTCTCCCACCGTCCCTCTGGTCCTCTGCACACTGGGGATCAGAGGGAAAATGAGACAGACACAAAGGAATGGGGCAGGGACAGAGAAGCAGAGAAGGACAGGGACACACACACAGAGTGAGATGAGGACAGACCAAGAGGGGGAGAGAGAACATCAGAGGGACATACAGAAAGAGAAAGGGAGAGTCAGCCAGTGAGGACAGGGAAGGAGACAGAAGAGGCCTTGCTGGAATCAGTCACTGTTGGAGTGGACACCCCATGCCTTGGGTGGCCTCGTCCCAATCAGAACCCAGCCCCAAGTCCATACAACCTCCAGGCAGTTGGGCAGGTGTGTGAGCAGGCAGGGCTTGGGGGTCCCTGAGATGTTTGTCGCCAGCACGTGTACACTGTTTGTGGCCTTGGCACCTTGACTGTGCCGACAAGGCCCTGTAGGGCACAGCCAGAGAGGAGCAGGGCTGAGTTTGGGTGGATTCCACCTCGAGGGAGAACAGGCACACCAGGTGGGAGATGTCTCAGCCCCCAGCAGGGCTGGCAAGGCCTGGGTGAGCCATGTGCAGGTGCCCTCCCCCGGGTGGGACCCTCCAAGTGCTGTGAGCCTGACACCAGCCTCCCTTCCAAGGGCAGCAGAGAGGAGTGGCCCACTCCCCAGGACCACCCCAGGGAGAGGCTCCACACTCTGGAGCTCCTCTGGGCCCATTGGAGACGGGAGCCTGAAGTTGCTGGTGCTGCAGGGCCTGCTCCCTGGCAGGGAGGACGAGTCAGGTTAGCAGCCAGAGACCTGGGTCTCCAGCTTGGCCCTGGATTCATGGCACTATCGAAGGTCTCTGGGAGGCTGTGCTGCTCTCAGTGCTGTGAGATGAGCCTGGCATGGAGGGTGAAAAGGAAGTGGCCCAGGCAGCCATGGGGGGGGAGTAGGGCATCTGTGTGAGCAGGAAGTCCAGGGAAGGGGACCCAGGAAGTGACATCACCTCCGAGAGATTACAGGGCA